>NW_027170248.1:0-180000 GCF_036898095.1 Palaemon carinicauda
CGAGTTTGTCAGCTGACTAGTTTAAACTGACATTATTGCATTTTTTTAAAAAAACATGCAGATTATATAATACAGGTTATTTTGACTCTTATAGAAGCAAAGTTTGCAGTTTAGCAGGATCTTAATATTTATTTTGAATTACCTAACCTTTGTGAATTTTGTAGTTATGTGTAGGGAGCAAGTGTTTTCCTCTGTGGTTGGGACAATGTCTGATATGCAAACTTTGATTTCATTGCCTATTTAGGGTTTGATAAGAATAGAATCCATAATATGGCGGTACGAGTAGGGCTCGGAAGACGCAAAGTGACATTCTGGATAATTTTCTCGTTAACCCGCCTTTTTTCCTTATCGTCTTGTAGCTACTGCTACTGAAAAGTTTCTTCTTTAAGGGCTTCATTTTGTTCTAGTGGTAGGCTATTAGGATTTTTCTCTTAACAGGCTTTCTGGCCTAAATGCCAACAAGACACAGAAGGAGGGCTGTCCCATGTTTATCAGGAATAGGAAAACTTGCATCTCAGACTGTAAGTGCTGTCCTTGGTCAAAGGGGCTATCAAATTCCTCTGCCCTCCAGTCCTCCCCTAGCTAAGGAGCCATTACCTTTTCCAAGTTATTTAAGCAATCCAGCAAAGACCCTTGTTTTTAAAATAGTGATTGCAAAATTCCTCTAAAGTCAAGGGGCCTATTTTTTTCTGGACAGCTTCTCAAGTCTTCATCAGGATCATAGCTCCTCAAAATGAATGAATTTTTTAGGAATTCCTGTTTTGTTTCTGGACAACTAGCTATATTTGAACGAATGGTTGGAAAAATATTTTTCTACAAGTGTGGTTACTCAGGTTGGTGGAAAGGTTGTGAGTCCTTATCAATTTGGCAAAGTACTATATTTTATATTTGGGAATGATGGTAGTAACAGTTCCTATTCAGGTTTTTCACATGGAAAGAGGATTCAGTCTTTTTTTCTGCTAGAAAGATTCCAGAGGGCTGAATTGCTATCATTGCCATTATCGAGCAAATTGTTTCAATACTCTACCAGAGGCCTATGCCTATTGAAAGGAAAGAATACTGGAAATTTTCAGTGTTAGTGTCTTCTTCTTCTTTGTATGCATCTTTTCCCACTTTTACGTAGGGTTGATGTTTCTGACCTGCTTTCTCCATCTACCTCTGTCCCACACTTCATCACCGGTTAATCCCTTTGATCGAAGGTCATCCTTGATACAGTCCATCCACCTTCGCTTTGGTCTCCCTTTCCTTCTCCTTCCCTGTACCTCCATTTCCGTCACTCTCCTCCCAATATACTGTTCATCTCTTCTCATGACATGACCATACCACCTCAGTCTACTTTCTTGGATCTTATCTGATAGTTCTCTAACTCCTGTGGTACCCCTAATTACCTCATTCAGTGTTAGTGTAAGAGTTGGTATAAAACCAGGTTTCGAGAGGGAAGCACTATGAAAGTTGTGCGAGTACAGAAATAAGTTTTGTTATTAATTTTTTTTTAGTATGCCTACCCTTACTGTAGGTTAGGGATGTTGTAAATTTGATTAACTTTGTATTTTTTTGCCTGCACTTTTAAAAATGTGAAAGCCCTCTCCTCTTAGTGCTCCCCATCAGTGTTACCCACTTAACTGAATTTCAAACTGTTGGTCATCTGACTTAGTCTATATATTCAAACTACTTCTCTAATGATGTTGGTCTACACTTTGTTTAGTTCCCCCCCCCCCCTCGTGAATTGTATAATGAAAGTTTTATTCTTTTACGATGACTCGGAAATGTATATTTTTCATAGATTTTTAAATTAATGACTCCTGTAAGATATTGATGTTATTTCTGGAAATTAAGTTCAGTATTACCACATGCAATAAAGGTACTGTGCTCTGAGCCTTGGAAAAGATTTCGTGGCACAAAGCCAACCAATTTAAGGGTGTCAAAGGTGTCGGGTTTCAGTTCCAGTTCCATCAGAATAGATGCTCACCAGAACGTCAGCTGGGGATGTTGAGAAAGAGGTTTCTGGCTACCAAACAGACTTTACTCCTACTTTATACTTAACCTTTAAAGAGGCATGTTTTGAAACATTAACCTCTCCTTCTTGTGCAAGAATCAGTATGGGGATGTCAAGAAAGAGGTTTCTGGCTACCAAACAGACTTTACTCCTACTTTATACTTAACCTTTAAAGAGGCATGTTTTGAAACATTAACCTCTCTTTCTTGTGCAAGAGCAGTATGGGGACGTTGAGAAAGAGGTTTCTGGCTACCAAACAGACTTTACTCCTACTTTATACTTAACCTTTAGAGAGGCATGTTTTGAAACATTAACCTCTCTTTCTTGTGCAATAGCAGTATGGGGACGTTGAGAAAGAGGTTTCTGGCTACCAAACAGACTTTACTCCTACTTTATACTTAACCTTTAGAGAGGCATGTTTTGAAACATTAACCTCTCTTTCTTGTGCAAGAGCAGTATGGGGACGTTGAGAAAGAGGTTTCTGGTTACCAAACAGACTTTACTCCTACTTTATACTTAACCTTTAGAGAGGCATGTTTTGAAACATTAACCTCTCTTTCTTGTGCAAGAGCAGTATGTGGATGTTGAGAAAGAGGTTTCTGGCTACCAAACAGACTTTACTCCTACTTTATACTTAACCTTTAGAGAGGCATGTTTTGAAACATTAACCTCTTTTTCTTGTGCAAGAGCAGTATGGGGATGTTGAAAAAGGTTTCTGGCTACCAAACAAACTTTACTCCTACTTTATACTTAACCTTTAGAGAGGCATGTTTTGAAACATTAACCTCTCTTTCTTTTGCAAGAGCAGTATGGGGATGTTGAGAAGGAGGTTTCTGGCTACCAAACAGACTTTACTCCTACTTTATACTTAACCTTTAGAGAGGCATGTTTTGAAACATTAACCTCTATTTCTTGTGGAAGAGCAGTATGAGGACGTTGAGAAAGAGGTTTCTGGCTACCAAACAGACTTTACTCCTACTTTATACTTAACCTTTAAAGAGGCATGTTTTGAAACAACCTCTCTTTCTTGTGCAAGAGCAGTATGGGGACATTGAGAAAGAGGTTTCTGGCTACCAAACAGACTTTACTCCTGCTTTATACTTAACCTCTAAAGAGGCATGTTTTGAAACATTAACCTCTTTCTTGTGCAATAGCAGTATGGGGACGTTGAGAAAGAGGTTTCTGGCTACCAAACAGACTTTACTCCTACTTTATACTTAACCTTTAGAGAGGCATGTTTTGAAACATTAACCTCTATTTCTTGTGCAAGAGCAGTATGAGGACATTGAGAAAGAGGTTTCTGGCTACCAAACAGACTTTACTCCTACTTTATACTTAACCTTTAAAGAGGCATGTTTTGAAACAACCTCTTTCTTGTGCAAGAGCAGTATGGGGACATTGAGAAAGAGGTTTCTGGCTACCAAACAGACTTTACTCCTGCTTTATACTTAACCTCTAAAGAGGCATGTTTTGAAACATTAACCTCTTTCTTGTGCAAGAGCAGTATGGGGACATTGAGAAAGAGGTTTCTGGCTACCAAACAGACTTTACTCCTGCTTTATACTTAACCTTTAAAGAATCATGTTTTGAAACATTAACCTCTTTCTTGTGCAAGAGCAGTATGGGGACATTGAGAAAGAGGTTTCTGGCTACCAAAAAAACTTTACTCCTGCTTTATACTTAACCTTTAAAGAATCATGTTTTGAAACATTAACCTCTTTCTTGTGCAAGAGCAGTATGGGGACGTTGAGAAAGAGCTTTTTGGCTACCAAAGAAACTTTACTTCTACTTTATACTTAACCTTTAGAGAGGCATGTTTTGAAACATTAACCTCTCTTTCTTGTGCAAGAGTAGTATGTGGATATTGAGAAAGGGGTTTCTGGCTACCAAACAGACTTTACTCTTACTGTATACTAACTGTACTGTTTGTTCTGAATTCACCTTGTTCAACATTGATGGGTATTGGTTCTAGTATTGAATTTGTTCAACATTAATGGGTATTGGTTCTAGTATTGAATTTGTTCAACATCAGTGGGTATTGGTTCTAGTATTGAATTTGTTCAACATTAATGGGTATTGGTTCTAGTATTGAATTTGTTCAACATTAATGGGTATTGGTTCTAGTATTGAATTTGTTCAACATTAATGGGTATTGGTTCTAGTATTGAATTTGTTCAACATCAATGGGTATTGGTTTTAGTATTGAATTGTGAAAGTCTAAATGTATTTAGTATTCTGGGGGGCTTAGTTGATACAATATTTAGGTTTTAGGAAAGTTGAGGTTGCACAGGCCATCAGTTTTGTTAAGCTCTTCCAACTTTTTGCAAACCTTTTAGGTTTCGCCCACTGAAAAGAATTAAAGTATTCTGTAAGTTATAACCAAATATCGAAGTAACAAATTTCTTATTTCTTATTTGTTTTTGTTACAACAACGCTTTATCGGTATCACGTCCGAACATTCACGGGTGCTAACAAGGAATGATGGGAGAAGGATAGGTAGTGGTGATGGAGGGGGGGAGGGGGGCAGTAGCTGTAGTGAACGACACCTCGTAGTAACGGGGGATTTTGAGGAGGGAGAAGTCTAATTGGAAAGGGATCTCTGGTAGTGGTATCACTCGCCCCAGTTTTAATACCGACACCATTTAGGGGTGAGCGAGCTGGATATATTCCTAGCTTTCCATGCAACTTTTTTCTCTGGTATATTTAGCTGTATTTATACCTTTGAAATGGTGCTTTAAGGAGCATTTCACTGGACGACACAGGTTCCTCACCCAGAAATAGATTTTCCTTTCGTCAAAATCCCTTTTCTGGGTCGACCTGTGATGGCCGGCGAAAAAGTCCTTCTTTGTACTTTTTCTGATATAAATCTTCCAAATATACCAGAGAAAATTGAAAGCATGGAATGCAGAGGTTACAACCCTCGCGCGAGCACCTTGTTGGTGTCGTATATCTAACAAGGGCGTTTGTAAAACACTATTCACAGGCTGTCTTCCATTTAGATAATCCCTTCATCAAAGGGGGAGGGCCGTGACAGGCCCTAGAGAATACAGTTGGGTTACCCTACCGACACCTACCACTCGCGCTCACCAGGTCATCCTTCTGTTTTGGACTTGCCCGCTAAGTTGATAAGTGTTTTGCCCAGTGTTTTTCGAAGTGATTGTCGTTAATTCAACATGACTGACGTTGATACTTCACCCTTACCAATGTTAAGTACCATAGTTTGTTTTGGCAGCTTTTGACAGTACCGGGCATTTGTTCTGTTTCCAATATGGTGGTTTTTAGTTTTGGAAGCGATTGTCCTGCCGAGGTATCGGCAGCCATTTTGGGTTATGTTCGCTTCGGTAAATATTCTAGTTAGTTTTGCCCATCTGGTACTCTGTCATCTAGGTTATATCACTTACGTTTTATGGCCTTTTAGTGTTATCATTAATTTTTACTATGGTATTTATTTGCTTGCAAGTCCAATTTGGACCTACGAAGAATAGCGATTTAAAGAATAGCGAATTAAAGTTTAGCGATTTAGTCTGTTAGTTTGTACTCGCCTCAGAGGCTTCGATTTAGACTATATCCTTGTTTATTTGTTACGTTGTCGTTATTCTTCGTTCTTGGTTATTACAATTACTAAGAAAAGCAATCAATTTTATTAATGTTCTTGTTTTATTATGTGATGTTAGTTTTTTATTATGTAACCTTGAGAGCGAAAACAGAGACTGCTCGTTCCCTGTTCTACAGATATGAGTTATCCCTTCTCTCGTTTTCTTTGTTAGCTCGAGTAAGAGAGGTGAATTTCCCGTTCTCCGTTTTTATACGATCACGAGTTATTCAGGCCTCCTCTTAGTATCAGAGTTGATGATAGTACGTTTAATATTATAAACGTTTTTATTGATGTGGTTACTGTTAATATAGCTAACACTATTAATAGGTACGTTAGTGTATGAGTCATTAATTGGGGTCGTTTTATACCGACACCCTTAGCTCCGCCTTGAGTTATGCTCCGCTATATGGATACTCATTGGGTGGGAACTAGTTAACGTTCAGGAGCAGATTTTTGGAGTGCAACGGTGAAATCCGGCACTCGGACTCCGGCTGAAGCCTTTTACACACGAACCTTTGTCATGTTTGATCATAATTACACCATTACGGCCGGCTTCACGGGAGATAACACAATCATTCATTGAGGTTAATGTTATCGTACCGGGAACGGTCACGATATCACGGTGACGGGCCTTTGCTACCGGATCTCCGGTACAAACAGAGATCAAGCAGATGGCCAGAACCGGAGTTAACAATGTGATACCGATGAAGACTTCACAGTTTCATTATTACGGTCCCTTTTTCATCGAATCTCCGGCTTCACTGGAGATAACACAAACATTCAGTATTAGAGAATGTTATCGTACCGCTGAGGATCACGTTTTCACGATGACGGACCTTTGTCACTAGTTCTCCGTTACAAACAGAGATCAATCAGACGATCAGAATCAGGGTATGAACCCCTTTTTCATAAATAATCACAATATCGTTATTACGATCCTTTTCATCGAATCTCCGGCTTAACCGGATATCGTACAGGCGATCAGCATTGAGGTTAATATTAGTTTTCCTCTGGTGTTCACGTTGTCACTATGACGGACCTTTGTACCGGGGATTGTTACCGGAGCTCCGGTACAGACAGAGATCACTCAGACCACGGGTGACCAATCTCTTGTTTTTGCTGTAAAGGAAAGGATTTAACATGAATACAAAGTAAACTGTACTTACTTTAATGACACTTTGAATTTGCGTTGGTAATATTCATTAGTTATTCTTGAAAGTCCAAATAAAAATATATGAACATAACTATGCCTATATTTATGCATATATTTAATTCTAACTATGTATAAATATGGATAAATATCCATACAACATCGTGTTCAAATAGAAATAAATTGATTATGCCTATATTTATGCATTTTCAATTCTAACTATGCCTAAATATGAATAAATATCCATACAACATAGTGTTCAAATAGAAATAAATTGATTGTGCCTATATTTGTGCATATTCAATTCTAACTATACCTAAATATGAATAAATATTCATACAACATCGTGTTCAAATAGAAATAAATTGATTATGCCTATATTTCTGCATATTCAATTCTAACTATGCCTAAATATGAATAAATATCCATACAACATAGTGTTCAAATAGAAATAAGTTTCCACTCAGTACTGGGAACCAAACGTTGGCCCCTTCTAATGAAGGGCCGGGTCGAGACTAACCATGCCATGAGAGGCTATCTACTGTTCCTTGAAACTCTGGTCAGTGAACAGATGAATCAATAGAATACTAATAGCCAGTAAATAATGTTAGACCCGGTTCTGAACGTCTGAGTCAGGGGTGGCCAACCTGTGGCGGATGCGCCAACAGTGTCACATTTCATGAATACAAGTGTCGAACTATACCCCAAAAGATAGTACATTAAATGATTTTTCTTTAAAATTGATTTTTATGAGTTATACAGCTGATCCCAGCCTGTGAATAGGATCACTAACCAAAGTTCAAGGAACATCCAGACTTATGTCCCCTTTCTTTTACAGAAGGTTCGCCTACATGGTTCCCGTCAGGATGATGATGAATCTCTCTGGCCTGCAAGAGAGGCTCTCCGCCCTTGGTTATCAAGGTTGGGAAGAAATGCTCCATCTAGAGGTCCCTATCTCCTCAGAGTGTCCTCTCTAAGGTTGGACGACGACCCCATGGACGGGCAGGTAGGTGGGGATGAATTTTGAGCCTTCAGCTTTGCAATTACCTACGTCACCGACCTAGGACCCTTAATGGATCCTGATGTTCATGTTACCCTGCATAAACCGTGACTGCTAAAAGCAACACATTCTAGGGAAAACCAAGGGGCTATGACGGAGCTCAAAAGTATGGTAGTGAGTCGGATCCGTTCAGGAACTCAGAAGTTTCCCCCTACAGCCCCAGGCATATCGAAGTAACCTCCTTCGATAAAAACAACGCATAGAGATTTGCCTTACATGTTCCATATATAGATGGTACCATAAATCTGGATGGCATAGACGTCCTCCCTCTGGGGGATCTAGAATTTACTCCCAGGTACTAGAATTCCCGTTCAACGGATTCGTTCGATTGAAAGAGATTGCCTTGGTTAGGTTAAACAAGGTACCGAAGGTAACAGTATTATTTCCTAAAGGGCAGGCCCGATCTGTCTGGACCAGGATGTTGTCAGTCTGGGGGGTACGATAATTCCAAGATCTGCCCTTCCAATTCGACCTACATGTTTGATGGTCTGATCGGGTTAGTTGTGGGAAATACGTTCTGTCTGAGGCCTCTATCAGACAGGAATCGATAGTCGGTTACCCACTCGTCATCACAGCCTCCCTCTGATTCGACGTCTATGCATCCAAATCCCCCTCATCAGGTGGTCTACCTCACTGATTCACCAGGTACACAGCCCAACCCCGTTGGGATGTTTTACCTGCATACAGCCCTAGATCCGAACCCTCAGGCTCCTCTCGTGGACACCAGAGAGGAAGCTACAGGAGTAGAAGACAGTCTCGCCATCGAGACGGACCTAGAAAAAAGGGGGCTCGGAGAAGGAAAGTACCTAGATTCACCCCCTCACAACGCGGTGGTCCCGGTAGGGGGTAGACTTTACCACTTTTGAGACCATTGGACCTTCGGTCTGTGGGCTCATAGCATAATCTCTAAAGGTTTGAGGTGAAAATGGCCACAAGGTCCTCCTCCTCCACCAGTGACCTTCTCCCAGAAATCCACTCCCATCCTGGAAGAGTACACCACAGGGTTACTCAAGAAGAAGCAATCAAACGGGATCGATCACTGAAGTTCCAAAGCCACCTGTTCACAATTCCGAAGAAAGGCTTGGCGGCATTGAGAGTGGACCTGGACTTGTCAAGCTAAACTCTTACATTCTCTGCGACAAGTTCCGGATGTTGACTATCTCTCAGGTACGGACCTTACTTCCCCGTAGGACCGTCACCACCTCTGTCGATCTTACCGACGACTATTATCTTGCGCCTTTAGCTCGAAACTTCTCTTCTTATCTGGGTTTCCGCCTAAGCAGGAAAGCCTTTGTGTTCAAGACATGCCCTTTGGCCTCAACATTGATCCCAGGATATTCACGAAACTGGGAGAGAGAGTGTTAGAACAACTCAGGAACCAAGAGATACAGATCATTGCTTATCTGGCCGGTTGGCTCATTTGGGCCCGGCCGGTCATAGAAGGCAACAGAGCTACGAAGGAATTATTTCAATTTCTCGACAACCTGTGATTTCGGGTCAATCTCCAAAAAATCTCGCCTGCAACCATCAGTCCGCTTAGAATGGTTAGCCATTCAGTGGGACCTTTCGAAGCACACGTTGTCTCTCCCTTCCAAAAGGTAAGAGGAATAGTTTCCAAGATCAAAAAATTTTCTCAAACACAAACAGGTGTCCGAAGAGCCTTAGAAAGTATCCTCGGACTTTTCCAATTCACTTCAGTAACAGATCTAATAAAAGCCAAACTCAAAGACATCAATCGAGTTTGGAGAAAGAGAGCTACAGTACCTATAAGAGACATGGTCTCGAAGATCCCCTCTGTCTTGAAAATGAGACTACGCCCATGGTCCGAACCGAAGGACCTCCAAATCGGTTCCTCTACAATTCCCACCTCCACAAGTGACATTCCATACAGCCGCGTCTCTAAGTGGATGGGGGGGATTACTCCGAACATCAGATGTTTCAGGTTCTTGGTCACTCTCCATGAAACAGTCCCATATCATTGTTCTCAAAGCCATGGCAGTGTTCTTGACCCTGAAGAGAGACTCTCCTCCGAGGTCGACCCACATCAGAGTAGTGTCAGACAGCACAGACGCAGTACACTACGTCAACAGGGGAGGATCCAAGTCACCCAACCTGAATCAGATCCTGGTCACTATCTTCGCCTGGGCAACAGAAGAGAACTGGTTCCTGTCAGCACCTCACCTAGCGGGAGGCCAGAATGTGAGAGCGGACTCACTATCCAGGACGGATCCACTGGAGTCAGAATGGTCTCTAGACATAATTTCATTCCGGTGGATACTCAGGCTCGTTCCAGGCCTCCAGGTAGATCTATTCACAACTCAGATGAATCACTAACTTCCTTGTTATGTGACCCCAACCCTGGACCCTCGGGCTTATGCCATGGACGCATTACCCCGGGATTGGAACCATTAGAAGAAGATTTCCCTATCTCCCCCAGGGAATCTTCTAAAAACTTTTACACAAACTACGCTCCTTCCGGGGCGCAGTGGCTTTAGTACCACCTCACTGGCCAAGAACAGTTGGTTTCCTCTCCTCCTCGAGTTGAAACTCAGTCCCATCCGGATCCCGTTCCTCAAACTGACCCGAGTATCCAAACTCACTGTGTCAGATTACTCAAGGATAGCCAAAACTCTAACTTTGTGGACTACAGGAAGTTGGCAGCTCGTAGAGATGCGAACATTGAACCGGAAACGATCTCTTCATCGAATGGGACAAAAAGGGACTCGACAATTCGCCAATATGATTCGGCCGTTAACAACTAGTAGGTCCCCTAAGAGTGCAGACCATACTCGTATGTCCCCGCATTTAGCCATCTCTTTCTTGAGGTTCCTATTTGACAAAGGCCTAACAGTTAGCACTTTAACCACCATCAAGTCAGCTTTGAAGAAGATCTACCTTGTTGGGTTCAACATTAACCTAGCTGATTCCTATTTCTCATCAACCCCAAAAACATGTGCTAGGCTTTGACCTTCGGTTCGGCCACAAAAGGACTCTTGGTCTCTGAACGGTGTTCTCAAACTTGCGATGGACACGGACAATGAATCCTGCTCTTATATCACTCTTCTTAGGAAGACTTTATTTCTAACGGCTATGGCCTCAGGTGATGGAACATCAGAACTAGCAGCTCTCACGAAACCCGGAAAACATAGATTTCCTCCCTTCAGCCGAAGTACTCCTTTTCCAGACAAAGCTTCCCTAGCTAAAAAATGAGGATCCGCAAATAGGTGCTCCTCTCGGAAGATTATTCTTCATCCCCAGGATTTTTCTCTGTGTACAGTCACACTCTCAAGCCCCTTTTTAGCTAGAACTGCCACCCGCTCGTCTGGCCCCTTGGTTATCAGGGAACAAGGAGGTACTATTTCCATTCACGGTATCAGGCAACAAATCCTCTACTTCATTAAACATACTAATCCGGAATCATTTCCCCAGGCTCATGATATACGGACAGTAGATGCCTCCAACAATGACTTCCAGAACAGGGACTTTGATGATTTTAAAAAATATACGGGTTGGAAATCCCCTATGGTTGTCAAACGCCAATATCTAAAGATCTTACAGGCCCTTAAATACCCGACGATGGCAGAGGGGAGCCTTATCTCTCCCCATTAATCTCCTCTTCTTCCTTTCTTCCATCTCTTCTCTTCTCCCTCCTACCCTCCACTCACACCACGTCGCCGCTCTCCTTGGTAGTTCGTTAGCCCTATGATATTTGCCATGTTTAATTCCTATGGTTTAACTGTTATTGTAGTTACCGTTCCTTTAATGTTTAGATATACTTAGACATGTAAGGTTTGATGCCTTTTGCGATTCGACACTCAGTTGGTTCCTTGTCGTCATTATTATTTAACCTTACGTTCCCTATGTCATTTGGCTGGTTGGTAATTGGACGATTACTTTATTATATCATAGTATTGTCGTACATGGTGATTGTATTCTCCTCATTATGTTATTAATTTATTGGGCTTGGAAGGCATTCTCTGGTACTTTTTCGCCGGCCGTCACAGGTCGACCCAGAAAAGGGATTTTGACGAAGGAAAAATCTATTTCTGGGGAGAGACCTGTGACGCCCGGCGAAACCCTTCCCGATTATTTTTGTACGGACCCACCCTTTTCCTTGCCAAGCCATATGTTCTTGCAGAAGGATGACCTGGTGAGCGCGAGTGGTAGGTGTCGGTAGGGTAACCCAACTGTATTCTCTAGGGCCTGTCACGGCCCTCCCCCTTTGATGAAGGGATTATCTAAATGGAAGACAGCCTGTGAATAGTGTTTTACAAACGCCCTTGTTAGATATACGACACCAACAAGGTGCTCGCGCGAGGGTTGTAACCTCTGCATTCCATGCTTTTAATTTTCTCTGGTATATTTGGAAGATTTATATCAGAAAAAGTACAAAGAAGGACTTTTTCGCCGGGCGTCACAGGTCTCTCCCCAGAAATAGATTTTTCCTTCGTCAAAATCCCTTTATTGGAAGTTAAAAACTACTTCAATATGGGACATAATCCAGAAGGTTTTCTTATCATTTTAATTAATTTCTTCTCTCTTAACATCTAGAGTAAAGGACACTTTATTTTATATTTCATTCTTCAGTAAAACTGAAGGCGACAAACTATTAAATAGTATATTGTTTACGTCTCATTGTGGAAAACACTTAAATATACAGCATAATTCAATTTAAGTTAATTTACACATTTATCCTTTTTGAATAATATGAAAACCTGTGGCAAGTTTATCTTTCAAGATATCTTATTCCTGCATTATTTAATTTTCTTTTCACATTTATCAGTTGCTAGCCATTTATGTAATGATTTTTTTTATTTATTTATTATTTGATTTATTTTCTATTTTATCATTATATGAATTATTGGTGTTTCTACTTTATGAAGTAATACCTTGAGTGAAACCATTCTCTTATGGTTGAATGGGCAGATACAGACGTTGGATATCTCTTTCTACAAACTAAGAAATACTATGCTGATTTTACTATCATTACTAGATACCATCTTCTGTATGCAAAAGTAGACTTAAGTACATTGCATGCTTAGTATTCCTATCCAGATGACTTTAGTTGATTTATTAAATGAAAAATATACATAATACATATCTGAGACTTCACTAAATAGTAGGTTTTCTTCAGCATGTCATAATCCTAAAAAGCTGGTAGTTGATGTTCATAGAACTATCCCTCTAGTGATGAAAACTAGTCCATTTGTTGTCTATAAAATTATCCCCATCATTATTAACCAAAGATTTTCAGGCAATCTAATTCACCGAATCAAATTAAAGTAATTTTAACATATGATAGATTATTTGCTGGTTTTCATAAATTCTGTATTGTACATTTTCTAACTTCAATCTTTATAGTAGCAAATTATTTTTTATGATTACATTTAGGTACTATTAAGTATTTTACATTTTCTAAATTGATTTGCTATAAGGAAAAGCTTGTTGTAATTCAGTTCGATACATGATATGCTCATTTTTATTTACAACAACGTAATTGACAGGCTCTAGAACTTCGGGATTCTTCCTTCGATGGAAAACTTGCCGGGGTCACTGGAGGCGTGCCCAGCAGCACTAGTGTCAGCAGCATCGGCAGCACAGGAACGGCTGGAAGTATAGGAGGATCTAGCGGAGGAGCCGGAGGACCGATGAGGACTGGAATAAGCGGGCCTGGTCCCCCTCCCGTACCTCACAGAACAGCACCCACCGCTGTGCCTTCCTCTTCCCCTCCCGTGCATCAGCGAGGTCAACCTCCGGCAGTGCCTCCACGATCTCCCAAGCCTCCCTTACAGCCCCAAGCTGCTGTTACTGCCCCGCTCCCTACTCAACCACAAATAAGTCCAAGCCATCCTCAACCCAGCCGAAATGGGACTTCAGGTCGATTGTCTGTCAGTTCAGGAGGTGCGTATGGTTTTGTTTTGTGTGTTAATCGTGAAATGTTTACCATCATAAATTAAATTTGTGTAACTATCATGAATAATGATTCAAAATAGGATGACAAACTAGAAATAACAGTGTTTAAGGTTATTGATAATTCTCTCTCTCTCTCTCTCTCTCTCTCTCTCTCTCTCTCTCTCTCTCTCTCTCTCTCTCTCTCTCTCTCTCTCTCTCTCTCTCTCTCATAAAAACCATCTTTCCTAACCCAATGCCATTTTAAAATATTCTCTCTTTGTGCAATTTGGTTTACGTCATTTAGTGACATGGTACTCGCTTCTTTGTTAGAAATAATCTGAGGTGTATGTTCAAAATCTTAAAAGACTAGGCATAAATCATGTTGAACATGTATGCATTTTTAAATAACTTGTATCCATGCTCTTCTTGTCATTTAGGCAAAGGAAGATGCCAATAAGGCAGCTAAAACATAAATACTCTGACCATATCCAAGGTAGTGATTTTGTTGGCGGTCATCTCTTGATGTGGACTCGATGCTACAGAATTAACGCTGCTGATGTAACAATTAAATTTTAATGAAAAAATTTTTAAGTCTCCTTTTTAACATTAGGTTCATAAAAGTAACTAATATTGCATAATAGATTTTAATGATACTGATTTTGTGCTAAATTTACCCTGTACTATTAGATTATTGCCATTAAAGTAGTCTAGCTTGTAATGAATCATATTATTTATAGGGAGCGTTATTGGTGGTGCAGATATTTCGAGCATAGGAAGTAGTAGTGGTAGCAGTGGTGGAATGGTGGGGGTGAGTTCACGGCGACAGAGCACGGCCAGCAGCTCGGGTGCCCGGTCGCCCACCATGACGTCCTCGTCTTCTCGTGATTTCTTGACGAATGTCAGCTCGGAACTCAATGATTTTGCGCAGCAAACGTCCAGCCTGTTCAGCGATATATTTGGTATGTAAATTCAACTATTTGTTTGTACTGTGTAACATATATAGTGTTGTGTTGCTGCCTATTATGTTTATTTTGCCTGTTTCTATACCACAGTTTACATATGTTCCACCCTGGTGAAGTATTTATATATACTGTATACAGTATCATTTATTTTGGTGCAGAGACATATTTAGTTTATGTTTTAACCAATCAGATGAACAGCTTATTATGAGATTACTTCTTAAAAATGCTGAGTTTATCACCCTTCTAAATCCTACCAATTGCTTGTGTAGAATATGTGCCCTGTCTGTTATGTCACCACATCCTTTGCTAATGTCCTTGATATACAGTAAGATAATACTGCAGTAGGTACATTATCATCTTGGTTATGGTATAAACATGCCAAATTTTTTTAGTGGAAAATGGCCATGGCAGTTCGGCCTCGGTAGCGGCGCCAGCATCCAGAAGGCTCGGACGCTCCCTCTTGCGTAAGTCTAGGCTCGGTGTTGGTGCTGGTGATGGGCTCAACTGCTTCTGCCAAAACTGATTTTTGCTGACATCTGCTTTTGACATAATATATAACCCTTGGCTGTTTACCATTTCCCAATCTCCTACCCTAATTGTGATAGGTTATTAATTCCTCGTAATGCTGGTGTTGGTCGTTGGAAGTTCACACCTGTCATTTATTCCCATATTTATTCTTTTTTCAATTCAATTTTCTTTGCTGTGTTTAGAAATAATGAATCTGCTTGGTACAAAAAAAAATGGGAGTCCTTTGCATGAACAAGGGATGTGAGAACTAACTTGCTGAGTGTCCATTCTGTTATTTGGTGGGCAGACGTGTTAATTGGGGGATGTACAAAAAAATTGGAAATCAATGATGGACAAATTATTCAGGTTTTACAATGGTGTTCATCTCTCTTGTAGTATGTAGTGAACTACTCAGTCCTTTGACTGTTACTTTTTTACATGCTGAAACAGAATACTCAGCCGTGTCTTCTGCATTTCATTTGAGGATATATTTATTTTGTCCTTTAATTCCAACTCCATTGAAGTACCAGAAAATTCCTTAGCATGTTTTTTTTATTAAGACCTTCATTATTATATACCAAGATTTTTTTTTTTGGATTAATATATTTTCAATTCCTTTTTAGTGATTCACTAGAGCAAAACTTTCAATACAGTGACAGAATACAGTATACAGATCTAGATACACAATCAAACCCTGAATAGTTCAAACCCCAGATAGTGCGACCCATTTCTGAGCAATAAAAATGTTGAAAAACAAGTTAGAATAATGCAAGTTTTCTCCGAATAGTACAAAGCACGGTCGTTATCAAGGAAAAATGCATTCTCCCAGAATAGTAAAATGGTTAGTACGCGATCCCGTGACATAAATATGCAGCATACGATAGTTATTAAAGAAAACTGCATTCTCTCCGAATTATACGATGTTTAGTATGAGACCTCATCGCCTTTAGGTTGAGGAAAAAGACAGTCGCCATTGTTACGGGCATTCATACTCGTGTTAGCTCATATACATTATCTCCTTATTATCACTATTTTGTCTTAGATAAATGAAAAAAAAAAAAATGTTTTACCTCGAACAGCGTTTGTTAAATATTGCAATAATTATTTCTATGAAATTCCTCCGATGTTCATGTTACCTTTCTCTCGAAGCTGGTTAGATGGCGTCATTTACCCTAATCTCTCTTTCTTTCCTTGTAGTAGCCCTACCCTAATCTCTTTCTTTCCTTGCAATAGCCCTACCCTAATCTCTTTCTTTCCTTGTAATAGCCCTACCCTGATCTCTCTTTCTTTCCTTGTAAGAGCCCTACCCTGATCTCTCTTTCTTTCCTTGTAATAGCCCTGCCCTGATCTCTCTTTCTTTCCTTGTAAGAGCCCTACCCTGATCTCTTTCTTTCCTTGTAAGAGCCCTACCCTGATCTCTCTTTCTTTCCTTGTAATAGCCCTGCCCTGATCTCTCTTTCTTTCCTTGTAATAGCCCTGCCCTAGTCTCATTTTCTCTCCTTATTACAGCCCTCCCTTAATCTTGTATTCTTGTAATAGCTCGCCCCTAATCTCATTTTCTTTCTTTGTATTAGCCTTGCCCTTCTTGTGGAATATTTAGATTATGATGGTGTATGGTAATACTAGCGTGTAAGTACACCATATCGCCTTTATCTTTCCGTTCTCTTGTTGTCCTGTAAAAAAAAAGTTGTTCTTCCCGTGGTTGTGATTATAATTCGGCGTTTTTTAGAAACAGCCTAATAATTATCTTATATTATTAGAGGAGGTTTTATTCTGGCTTTGCTATGTATTCCTGTGTGGGTTGTTCGAGGGATTTATTGCCGCGTGATAATGATTCTCATTGTTGGTCATGTGCCAGGGATTAAAAGTGTTATTTAAATAGCTGTTATGAGGAATATATTTCCCAACTGTTCCTCACATGAGAGATTTATGTTCATTAGTGGTTATCCACTTAAAATATTCTACTCGTAAAAGAGAACTGACTTTAGTTCATGGGAAACTCAAGAGACAATTAGGCTAGTTGAGTATTATTAAATTTTTCCAACCAGGATTTGAGTTAAGGGAATTATTTATAGTCAATTCTTTTTAGTGAGGCAGATTTGCACCGACTCGCAGCAGTGCCCTTTTAGCTTGGAAAAGTTTCCGGACTGCTGATTGGTTGGACAAGATAATTCTAACCAATCAGATAACAGGAATTTTTTCCAAGCTAAAAGGGCACCGCTGCAAGTCAGTGCAAATGTGCCTCATTAAAAGAATTGAATATAGTTAACTGTGAGTTACCGTTGAAGTAGTAATCAGTAAAGACTAGTCTCTGGTAATTAAAGTACACGTTTGGTCTAGGACAATAGATTTTCCAAATCTTTCCTTCACTTATTCTCCATCAATGTGTGGTAGCCAGTACTATGAATATCAAGGGAGATTCATAGATTTAAACATGATATAAGTAATATAATTGATTATTTGTATACTTGCTTGATGTTCATATACAAGATTGTCCCCTCCACCTTTCCAGTGATCGGTGATGTGATGAGGTTCTTGAACTAGTTAGAGTTCAAGACAGAAAAACAAAGGAGATACGATGTACCCACGAGATATTTTGCTATACATTACCTTACACTGTTTTTAATCTCAGTATTCCAATAGAGGGACAGGGCTATTATGAGAAAATGTTCCGGTTTAGGGTGGACGTTGATATTTAACCAGCTTCGAGAGAGAAGCAATGTGAACATGCGAGTATAGAAATAATTCATTTATTTATCAAGATTTAATTTTGAAGTGATAAATTAAGGTTTCTTTGAATTAATTATAGTGTCCAAAAGCTTTCAGAAGAGGACTTACAGTACAATAGAATCACAAGAGATGACATTACGTCATTTTTATTGATGTGAACTTCGCTGTAACATCAGACTTTGAAGTCCTTTACTATATATTTTTATATTTGTTTTTTAATTTAATATCTCTTATTTTTATTTGTAATTTTTTCATATACAGTATTGCTATGTGAGTTTTTTTATTATAATGATACTGCAATTTTTATTATGAAAATAATAATAGCAATAATAATAATGATAATGACCATTATATTAAGATATTTAATGTAAAATGATCACAGAAAAGTAAGTTATAAAAGATGCATTGGCGAAAATTATAACACTTAGAAACTTACGTATTATTCTCCAGTGAAAATGTAGGAATTAGAATAAATGGTTTGGGTCGTAATCATTGTCTAGTGGCCCTCTCGTGGCTAATGCGACTCTTCCATAAAAATATTGCCATGGCATATCTTTTATTTGATCACAGTTTATTGTTCAGAACGATGCTAGTTTTTCCCTCTAGGTAAAGTAAAATTTGTAAATATTACCAGTTAAAAAAAACATCAGGAGTAATATCGTTAGCAGACGTCATAATTTTATGAATTTACATGTTGTGGTGGCCGTTGTGGTAACCTCCTTGACTGGTGAATGCCAGCCTGGGGTTCGGGTCCTGTTCAAACTCATTAGCTCTTTGGTCGCTGCAACCTCACCCTCCTTGTGAGCTAAGAATGGGGGGTTGGGGAGTCTATTGCTCTATCTGCTGAGTCATCAGCAGCCATTGCCTGGCCCTTCTTGGTCCTAGCTTGGGTGGAGAGGAGCTTGAACGCTGATCATTTATGTGTATGGTTAGTCTCTAGGGCATTGTCCTGCTCGATAGGGCAATGTCACTGTCCCTTGCCCCTACCATTCATGAGTGGCCTTTAACCCATTTAAACCTTTAAATGGTAAACAAAATCAGAGTTATTTAACTCTGTAATATGCTCTAATTTTAGGGAAACTGGCAACGTTATATTTACTTCTCATAGAAGAAGAACTAGGAACATCAGTAGAAATAGAGCTCGTAAGTCAACCTTTCCTCCCGAAATTATGAAAAAGTAATAACGAAATAAATGAACTTCATCATAAGTGCATCATCCGTTTCAATAACACCATTAGAACTAACTTGTAAAGAACAAATGGTAATTTTGGTAACTATTCTATCCCTGGTGCATTTGTGATAACATTTTAGAATTGCAATGTCTTTAAAAGGGGAAACCTTGGAGGACTTTGGAAATGCAAATCTCTGAAGACAGAATGGCAGTACATTTTCAAGAGGAACATTACCAAAAATGGCTAATGGTAAAAGCTTCTTGGAAGTACACTACAGCCGTCACTACTCTATAGCTTTACAATGATGATTCTGTGAATTATATTGTCTGCAAAAGATTGAGAACAGGGTAGCCAGAAAATTACCAGGATCTCCTTATTGTACTACAGTATGTACATTTGTATGAGAGATATGAATGATGGAAATAAAAAGAATTATGTGTGAAGGAATAAAGATATGTAAATAATGATAATGTATGGAAGAAAAGTCTATGAAGAGTGTAGATGAATGGAAAAGTGTCATTAGCTTCCATGCATAATACAGGTACCTTACAGAACTGTACTATTATGTTTGAATGAAATGTAAGTTTTAACAGTTAGTGAGAAAGAGAGGGAGGGAATAAGTTATGGTACCATAAACTATAACAATATTAACATACAAATAATTGTCTATTTGCCTTGAAGTTTGTTTCTTTGCATCTCTTCTGCTTCTGGACACGAAAGAAGGTGGAATAGGAAAGGAGGACTTAGTTGTTGGAGGAGGATGACAATGCGATTTATGGTGAAGATGTAACTATAATTGTAGTTTCTACTTGAAGCTGTTTTGCTGTACAACCTCATGTCGATGGCAGTGGTCCTTTGGCTTCAAGATCCGACTCTGTACCCTTTCTTTTTCTTAACTAGGAACTGATCTAACGTTTGCTGGATAGTGTTCCTTCTCTTGTCGAAAATTGTCCTATGAGGCAGGAACAAATCTTCAACACCATTAATTATTTCAGCAATCATTCAGAGACTCAAAGATTGACAGACATTTAGATAAATGGTAAAAACACAAGTGCATTTCTTGAGCTTGAAGTTAATTGGTTCTTGGTCTGGGAAAATTTCTTCAATTTTCTGTTGTTGCTGAACTAACAATTCTTCGTTAATCAGTGGTTGCTTGTGACCGTCTCAAAGGTTCAAAATCATCATCTTCCAACTTCATCTGAAGTTCTTCACTAAGGGATACCAAATTCCTTGATATATCCTTTACTAGCTCATTGAAACCTTTAAAATCATGTATGAATTGAAGTCACAGTTTCTCCTATACACCATTTATTGATGTCAAGAGTTACTTTGGTCCAAGAACCACTTATATTTAAATATTCTAGCCCTTCTACAATCCCCAAAAATTCATCTCTTTCTCTGCTTAAGTAGCATCAACTGCCTGACATAAGGTATGGCATAAATAGTTGATCGTTATTGATGCCTTGGTCCATGAGTTTTTTAGGAGAGTTGGTGTGTGGCAAGAAAACAACAAGCATTCAAGTCCAGATCGCTCAGATGCATGGGATGTCGGGGACCATTATCAAGGATCAACATAACCTTGAAAGGAAGTTTCTTTATATAACAATGCTCTTTGACTGCTGGCTTAAAGAGGCCCATTGAACTATTCTTCAAAAATGGCCATGGTAGCCCATTCCTTTGGATTAGCCTTCTAAATCACAAGAAGCATGGAGTTTGAGATGATCTTGAAGGCATGGTAGACTAATGAGATGGTCTTGAGGGCATGGTAGACTAATAATGGCTATAGCTTGAAATTAACAGTAATGTTAGAGCCTAACATTAATGTTAGCCTATCTTTGACTACCTTGTATCCTGGCATACTGTAGCTTTTTCTTCCTTGGAAATAAGTGAACGGTCAGCATTCGCTTCTGAAATAATCCCATATCATCGACATTGAAGATCAGTTCCAGAGTAATTTGTTTTACATCAGTGATTTTATCAGAAATTTGGGAGATTCCTTGGCAGCAGTATCTACTCTCTGAATTTTTATGTTGTGAAAACTAAAAGCGCTTCTTGAACTGAGTAAATAGGTAAATGACCATCCACGACTTGTGACAAAAAAGTGCCTTTTTCAGTGGGATTTTATTTTACAGCAATCCACGAAGACTTTTTAATGTGTCTGCATATCTATCCAGAGGGATAATAAGCATTCCATGCCATTGTAGGTTATGCTGCACTTCACACTGATAGTATTTTAGATGGTGGAGCCTTTTCAGTAACATATTAGACAGTGTGGTCTTTATCGTGAATGATAGTGGACACTTCTCCTAGCGAGGCCTAAGGCTTGCATAGTGTTTATCACTTTTTCACCTTATTCATACTCTCGTTATAATCACTTTGCATTATTATAACATGTCTCTTGGATTCACTAGCTTTAATTTTCATGAGGAACATGGCTAAAATATGCAAAGATTGTTGAGATACATAAGGATAATTTCAACTCGCACATACAACACTGAAAAAACTGGTAAATAACTACACATATTCAGTAGAAGGCTTATACCACTTGAAGCGATCAAGAAACTGTTCATGACTTGGCGCTCTTCGTTAGTTTTTCGTGTTTTTTTAATATGATAGTCCTTGTTTTCCTTTTAAATGAGATATTTTAGCTTGTCGTTTTATTTTTATTTTAAGTAAAAAATAAGCATTAAGCATATTATACATACATATACCAAGGCACTTCCCCCAATTTTGCGGGGTAGCCGACATCAAACAAATGAAACCAAAAAAGGGGACCTCTCCTCTCTACGTTCCTCCCAGCATGACAAGGGACTCAACCGAGTTTGGCTGGTACTGCTAGGGTGCCACAGCCCACCCTCCCCCGTTATCCACCACAGATGAAGCTTCATAACGCTGAATCCCCTACTGCTGCTACCTCCGCGGTCATCCAAGGCACCGGAGGGAGCAGCAGGGCCTCCGGAACTGCGTCACCATCGCTCGCCATTCATTCCTATTTCTAGCACGCTCTCTTGCCTCTCTCACATCTATCCTCCTATCACCCAGAGCTTTCTTCCCTCCATCCATCCACCCAAACCTTGGCCTTCCTCTTGTACCTCTCCCATCAACTCTTGCATTCATCACCTTCTTTAGCAGACAGCCATTTTCCATTCTCTCAACATAGCCAAACCACCTCAACACATTCATATCCACTCTAGCTGCTAACTCATTTCTTACACCCGTTCTCACCCTCACTACTTTGTTCCTAACCCTATCTACTCGAGATACACCAGCCATACTCCTGAGACACTTCTTCTCAAACACATTAAATTTCTGTCTCTCCGTCACTTTCATTCCCCACAACTCCCATCCATCATCACAGTTGGTACAATCACTTTCTCATACAGAACTCTCTTTACATTCATGCCCAACCCTCTATCTTTTACTACTCCCTTAACTGCCCCCAACACTTTGCAACCTTCATTCACTCTCTGATGTACATCTGCTTCCACTCCACCATTTGCTGCAACAACAGACTCCAAGTACTTAAACTGATCCACCTCCTCAAGTAACTCTCCATTCAACATGACATTCAACCTCGCACCACCTTCACTTCCCGTACATATCATAACCTTACTCTTACCCACATTAACTCTCAACTTCCTTCTCTCACACACCCTTCCAAATTCTGTCACTAATTGGCCAAGCTTCTCTTCCGCGTCTGCAACCAGTACAGTATCATCCGCAAACAACAACTGATTTGCCTCCCATTCATGGTCATTCTCGTCTACCAGTTTCAATCCTCGTCCAAGCACTCGAGCATTCACCTCTCTCACCACTCCAAGCATATTATACTATGACTACTAACAAAATAATTGCACTCCTTTGGGAAAGATCATAACAAATTTGTCAAACATAACACATGTTTTCTTTTATGCATACGGTGTAATTATAATAATTTTTCTTTATACCATATACTGTATATTACTGATATTTTCTATTTACTAACTTCATAAACAGAGTTTAGGATTTTTGAAAAAAAGTAGTTACAGTTCAATATTTAGACAGATGTAAGATTTCGTAAAACATGACATTGATTTTATTTTTATATTTAATATTTAAGAATGACTAACGTAAAGTCAGAACTGGCGTACAGTATATGTTGAACCAACCCACAGGGGTATAACTGATACAGCAAATTTAAAAGTGTTGCATACCTTTTTCTTTATTATTGGTTGCCTGAAATAAAGATCAACTTACAGTATAGAAATTTAAAGCAGATGAGATTATTATAACCATTATGATTTGTATTTTGTAACTTGAGCAGTACACACTTCTTGAAGACAATTTGTGATTTGTTTAGGCATTGTTGGTATTGTTTGGAAATTTTGTTTCAGGAGTTTTATCTTGGAAAGAGAATGCACGTTTTTGCAAGCGTGGATTTGATCGTTTTTTGTGCAAGATTGCTTCTTCAAGTAAATTAATAAGGTTTTTTATAGTCTACTGTGAAGATGTCTCTTGGAAGAATAAGTTAGCATAGTTCAATACTGGTATTCACTGGGGAAAATTAAGCATATTTTTCATATATTAGAATGACATACTATTTTAAAGACAAATAAATTAATAAGTTTTTTTTATAGTCTCCTGTGAAGATGTCTCTTGGAAGAATAAGTTAGCGTAGTTCAATACTGGTTTTCACTGTGGAAAATTAAGCATTTTTTTCATATATTAGAATGACATACTATTTTAAAGACAAATAAATTAATAAGGTTGTTTATAGTGTCCTGTGAAGATGTCTCTTGGAAGAAGTAGTTAGCGTAGTTCAATACTGGTATTCACTGTGGAAAATTAAGCATTTTTTTTCATATATTAGAAAGACATACTATTTTAAAGACAAATAAATTAATAAGGTTTTTTATAGTCTCCTGTGAAGATGTCTCTTGGAAGAATAAGTTAGCATAGTTCAATACTGGTATTTACTGTGGAAAATTAAGCATTTTTTTCATATATTGGAATGACGTACTATTTTAAAGACAAATAAATTAATAAAGTTTTTTATAGTTTCTTGTGAAGATGTCTCTTGGAAGAATAAGTTAGCATAGTTCAATACTGGTATTTACTGTGGAAAATTAAGCATTTTTTTCATATATTGGAATGACATACTATTTTAAAGACAAATAAATTAATAAGGTTTTTTATAGTCTTCTGTGAAGATGTCTCTTGGAAGAATAAGTTAGCATAGTTCAATACTGATATTTACTGTGGAAAATTAAGCATTTTTTTCATATATTGGAATGACGTACTATTTTAAAGACAAATAAATTAATAAGGTTTTTTATAGTCTCCTGTGAAGATGCCTCTTGGAAGAATAAGTTA
The DNA here is from genome assembly GCF_036898095.1 of Palaemon carinicauda. Classification (NCBI taxonomy): domain Eukaryota; kingdom Metazoa; phylum Arthropoda; class Malacostraca; order Decapoda; family Palaemonidae; genus Palaemon; species Palaemon carinicauda. The sequence continues at coordinate 24,417 of NW_027170248.1, forward strand.
GCATAGTTCAATACTGGTATTCACTGTGGAAAATTAAGCATTTTTTTCATATATTAGAATGACATACTATTTTAAAGACAAATAAATTAATAAGGTTTTTTATAGTCTCCTGTGAAGATGCCTCTTGGAAGAATAAGTTAGCATAGTTCAATACTGGTTTTCACTGTGGAAAATTAAGCATTTTTTCATATATTAGAATGACATACTATTTTAAAGACAAATAAATTAATAAGGTTGTTTATAGTCTCCTGTGAAGATGTCCCTTGGAAGAATAAGTTAGCATAGTTCAATACTGGCATTCACTGTGGAAAATTAAGCCTTTTTTTTCATATATTAGAATGACGTACTATTTTAAAGACAAATAAATTAATAAGGTTGTTTATAGTCTCCTGTGAAGATGTCTCTTGGAAGAATAAGTTAGCATAGTTCAATACTCGTATTCACTGTGGAAAATTAAGCATTTTTTCATATAGTAGAATGACGTACTATTTTAAAGACAAATAAATTAATAAGGTTGTTTATAGTCTTCTATGTAGATGTCCCTTGGAAGAATAAGTTAGCATAGTTCAATACTGATATTCACTGTGGAAAATTAAGCATTTTTTTCATATATTAGAATGACATACTATTTTAAAGACAAATAAATTAATAAGGTTGTTTATAGCCTCCTGTGAAGATGTCCATTGGAAGAAGAAGTTAGCATAGTTCAATACTGGTCTTCACTGTGGAAAATTAAGCATTTTTTTCATATATTAGAATGACATACTTTTTTAAAGACAAATAAATTAATAAGGTTTTTTATAGTCTCCTGTGAAGATGTCTCTTGGAAGAAGTTAGCGTAGTTCAATACTGATATTCACTGTGGAAAGTTAAGCATTTTTTTCATATATTAGAATGACATACTATTTTAAAGACAAATAAATTAATAAGATTTTTTATAGTCTTCTGTGAAGATGTCTCTTGGAAGAATAAGTTAGCATAGTTCAATACTGGTATTCACTGTGGAAAATTAAGCCTTTTTTTCATATATTAGAATGACGTACTATTTTAAAGACATATTCATAGTTTTTAATTCCATACATAAACCTTTGAGAATGTCAAATTAATTTCATCTGCTGTATTATAATCCAGAAGCTGCTGATATTATGACACAACTGGAATTTCATCTTTGATTTAGCTCTTTTATTTTATTACAGAACAGAAGTATTATGTTTTTTTCTGATGAACCAGTAGCTTTATTAGTATTTTATATTACATATCACTTCTTATGATAAGGATTTTTTCTACTTTTAACTGATAGTTCATGCTGATATTCAAATTCCAGTATACTGGTAACTCGCTAGTAAGGGGCAGTCTAGTCTGTACTGTATACATACCCATTGGTGATTAAGTTGTTTTAAAATGGTTTGAAATGCTACTTCTAGAGGTTGTTTGAATATGGGAAACTTTTTTTATATACTCTAACAGTTTGATTGTAACCATGGGCGTATTTAGACAAGGTCGGTCTGTGTGAGTGTACATACATGTTGCATATGTGGGAAAATTTACAAGTTATCACATGATTAAGGAGCTGGTATTAGCTTAGTGCTACTACATAACTTTCAAGTTTTTCTCAACTAATTTGATTCTTTACAGTGCTCAAAAGGGATTTTGACGAAGGAAAAATCTATTTCTAGGTCGACCTGTGACGCCCGGTGAAAAGGTCCTTCTTATCACTTTTCTGATATAATACTTTTTGGAAGTATTTATACCAGAAAAGTGATAACAAGGACCTTTTCACTGGGCGTCACAAGTCGACCCAGAAATAGATTTATTTATTAGCATATAACACAACTTTTCACACTACATTAAAGGTCTCCCATCAAAATTATTTAATATTCATGCTTTTATTAATTGACTTGGAGATGGATCCCATAAAGCTACCTGTACCTTTTGCGTGAATGGCGTTTCACCTCGAGAAAGAAGATGCAACTTTTGCCTCAGGTATAATGAAAATATATTAGCCAAAGTTCATTGGGATTAAGGTGAAATCTATTTTTAACCCTTTTACCCCCAGGCGATTTGGAAATTTCCAATCCTTAACCCCCCGGGGGTTAATTTTTTTCAAGCACATTTTGCAGTATATTTTTTTTTAAATTGCTCTAACAGCCTTAATTGTCGCCATAGAGAGGTCAGGTTGGTCTCATTCTCTTGGAAAATGCCTGAAGGTTCTCAAAAAATTATCAAAAATATGCAAAAAAAAATTTAAATAGCAGTTTTTTGCAAGAACGTACCGGTACGTCCATGGAGTTGAAGGGATGAATTTTGTGAAACGTACAAGTACGTCCTTTGGGGGTAAAAGGGTTAAGTAAAAGGTACTTGGTTTGCTACTGGATATTATTCCTGTCAAGGCATTAATAGAAATTTGTTGTTCATCTGTGTGAGTTATTAACATTTATGTTTTTATTTATCCCTTTGCACATGCAGAAGGTTGGAGCAAATTTGTTACGTGAACATTTGTTTTTCCGTGTTCCGAAGGTTTGAAGCCATGCGTAGGGATTTGAAGTGAATTCATATGATTCTGGTTACATTTGCTGGTTTAAAATATGGGTTTTAGTCAGGTCATTATGAGTAATTATATAGTTTTCATTTTAGATTTCCATTTACTGGTTAAAGTGTGTAAAAGAAAAATGGACTTAGTATTCATTAATGTAATTACCTATTTTAAGATAAATATAACTAACCGCATATTTCTTTCCCCGTACTGTTGAATATTTTTAGTAAATAATGTTTAGTAATGCTATTTGAAGGAAATTTAAAAGAATTTCTATACATTTCTTTGATAGAATGGTAAATTTTTAGTTACCTAAGAAAACGGAGGAGGAGATGAAGGTCGTCTCAGGGGAGACCTAAACCCGCAACTTTAACTTTTTTTAACTTTTTGATGTGAAGTTAATCAGGCTGGTTTTCTAACAAAATATTTCATACAATGAATGATATGCACATTATGCAGTGGGTGTAGATATGACGATCATAAATGAAAGTGTGTGGCCTTATGCTTCAATTTAAGACATTCTTTAGTTGGGGCCTTATTTGACGTCAGTCGAAACCACTTCCTTGAGGTCAATTGAGGCTAAGTATTATAAATCCAATTGTTAGAGTAAAATATTTATGGATTATTATTGTTTTGTATATAATATATGAGAATAACCCTTTTACCCCCAGGCTATTTGGAAATTTCCAACCCTTAACCCCCAGGGGATTATTTTTTTCCCAGCACATTTTGTAGTATATTTTTTTTAAAATTGCTCTAATAGCCTTAATTTTTGTCGTAGAGAGGTCAGGTTGGTGTCATTCTCTTGGAAAATGCCTGAATTTTCTCAAAAAAATTATCAAAAATATGAAAAAATAAATTTTTATAGCATTTTTTTGCAAGGACGTACCGGTACGTCCATGGGGGTAAAGGGATGGCTTTTGTGAAACGTACCAGTACGTCCTTTTGGGGTAAAAGGGTTAAGCTTCTTTAAAGATTTTAGAAAGAAAAATTTAACTTAGAGTAGGTTTGTTCTAGACCTAAATCTAATTTTCAAAGATCAAGTGATCATAAGTATGGTAATGATTGATGTTTTGGCAATTTTACGAGCTTTCGACGATTGAAATATTATATATACAAATATTTTTATAAACCTACTTTGGTGTTCATATTGCTTCTCTCTCGATGCTGGTTAAATGGCAAAGTCTTCCCTAAAACTAAATATTTCCGGTTTTCTTTCTTTTTATTGTTTATTACTTATGTTATAATTTATTGATTTCTTTGTTTCCTTTCCTTACAGGGCTATTTTTCCCTGTTGGAGCCCTTGGGCTTATAGCATGTTTCTTTTCCAACTAGGGTTATAGCTTAGCTTATAATAATAATAATAATAATAATAATAATAATAATAATAATAATAATAATAGAGTATTTGGTATTAGATTTTCAAATTGAATTAGCAAGTTTACGAGTGTGAGTGAATGACTTAGTTTACGATGAATTACCATTAAACGAGTATTAAGTGAAAATTTGGTCTGGTATTTAACCAGAAACAGTTGCACTACATTTCGCTGCTTGCTAATGCGGTCGTACGATGATAAGACTCTCCCGAGTCCCAACTGAACAGTAATTCTAAGAGGGTATTGAATGAGTTTCAACTTGGAGATAAAAAGACAAAGGAGATATGACATGTTATTCAGTATTCCCATACACTTACGTATAATTGCAGTACTCCATTAGAGTATTAGGGTAAACATCAACAATTAACTAGCTTTGAGAGAGAAGCAATATGAACATTAGGTGAGTATAGATAAATTGATTTTATCATTGGAATTCCATTATATATAAGGCCTACCCAATTCACAAAACTTTGATATGTGACCACATTAATGAATACTAAGTATCCTTGTAATATTTGAATAGTGAATGTGGGTTCGGGTCCACATTCAAGAAATGTTGTACCGTATAAACTGTTCAAGCAGCATAGACTTTTCCCATGTGGAAGCTGCTCATACTTAATAAGGTTATGTCAAGGAAATCCTTTAACTTTGCTCTAACTGCACGAAAATGTCCTTCACTTCACTTAACACCACAAAGCTTTATTAATAAACCATACTGCTGCATGCTGAAACTTGGATTTTAACAAGGTTGGGATAAGACTGTGTTTGAAGCCTTGCATGCTGATTTTTTTTCTGACTGAGCATTGGTGTATTTGCATGTCAATTTCTTGTTATCTTTTTAATTCCATATTTGCAATATATACTTAATTAGAATGTTAGTTATCTGAGACTTTGAAATGTTCGTTAGCATATTCATGTTCATAACACTGAATAACAATGTAGTAAAAATATAGAAATTAAAAGAAGTCCATGTACAGTATATCAAAATGTAGTTTTTGTAATTTGATAATATACCATTATACTAATTAACTAAGGGATATTAGATACTGTATTTGTGTTTTTACAATCAGTTTGAATGCCTTCTAACCACTAATTAAAGAAGGTGGGAGCACTTGCAGATGACCATAAATCTGTATATAGTATTATACAGAAGAGATATTCTCTCTTATAAATCCTTAGTAAGAAATAATGTTGTAAATTTGTACCCTAAGTCGAATACTGTTGAATACGCAGTATTGAAAATCATCCGTACAGGTAAATTTTTGCGGAATACTGGAACATACGTCTAATGGATTGTAAATACTCGTTATATTTTGATGGTGTGTTGCGCCTATATCGTACCTGGTTATGCTTCAAGATTATATTATAAAATCATTAAACTTTTATATATGGTTATGTGTATACATGCAGTATATATAAATCTATATAATATATATATATATATATATATATATATATATATATATATATATATATATATATATATATATACATATATATATATATATATATATATATATATATATATATATATATATATATATATATATATATATATATATATATAATGTATGTATATATGTATGTATGTATGTATGTATGTATATGTATATATATATATATATATATATATATATATATATATATATATATATATATATATATATATTTTTTTTTTTTTTTTGATACAATAATGATGTAAGAAATAACTACAAGTAGCAACAATGGGATACCTGAGCCGGTACGAAACCTAACAGTAGGAGAAGTAAAGAAAGCATTAAAAAGCATGAAAAGAGGCGAAGCAGCAGGAGAAGATGGTACAACAATCGATTTAATAATGGAGCGAGGATATTTCATCCTAGTAAATCCTGAACTTTACACAAAAAGTCTACAAGAATGCCCTACGCCTACAGCTTGAAAGAACTTTTATCATGATACTAATTCCCTAAATGGGAGATAAAAACAACTTTCGAAAATTTACCACCCAATAAGTTTACTCTCAGTAATATATAAAATATTTGCAAAGATCATATAAGGCCAGATAGAAACACTGCCAGACTTGAATCATCCAAGAGAGCAGGAAGGCTTTAAAAGCAGTTATTCGACAACTGTCCATATCCCTGTAATTAACCAGTTAGTGAAAATATCAACAGAATATGACAGACCACTAGGTATGGCATTTATAGACTTTGAGAAAGCTTTTGATTATGTCAAACTTCAGCATTAATGAAAGGCCTTCAAAGACAAGTAATAGATGAATTTACTCTTGGAGATATCTATACAGGAAGTACAGCAATCCTTAAACTGCATAAAGGTAGTGAGAAAATTCTGATTGAGAAAGGAGTTAGACAGGGAGACCTCATCTCCTAAATTATTCACAGCATGTCTAGAAGTAGTTTTTAAGAATTTAGATATGGCGATAGTAGGAATTAACAGTGATAGAGAATAACTTAACAGATGACATAGTTGTGTTTAGTGAATATGGGAGGAATTGCAAAAGACAATAAATGGATTTAGATAGAGAAAGCAGAAAGTGGGACTGAAAATGAATACAAGTAAAACTAAATTAGTGTTCAATGAAAATACAGAGAGAAAACAAATTAGGGTTATGGGCAATCCTCTAGAGATTTTTAATGAATATACAGTATGTATTTAGGACAGACAGTAAGTGTTTCCCCAGGACACGAGGCCAAGAGTAGAAGAGAGATAATCATGCTGTGGAAAGCTTTTGCTAAACAAAGTGAGATTTTGAAAAGTAAAATGCTACTTTCTCGAAAAAGAAAGGTTTTAATCAGATGGTTGTACCAGTATTAACTTATAGATCAGAAACTTGAAGTATTAGTAAAGCCTTAGAACATAAGCTAGTTACAACTCTAAAAGCTATGGAAAAAATAATCATGGGAATGACGTAAAGACATAAAAAGAGTAACGTGGATACGAAAGCAAACTAAAGGTGAGGATATCCTAACAACATGTAAGAAAAATAAATGGACATGGGCAGGACTTTTTCCTGTTTGTATTAATTGGTAATACAAGCCTTTTTGTGTGAATGTAGAGTATTCAAAATTTCATTTTTAATTTTTCTAAAACCTAATATAGAAAGGAAGTCGTAATTGAATTTGTAATCATCAGTGGAATACCATTGCTGTCATTGCAATTTATATATCATGGTACAGGGTTGACTCCATGAGCTTTGATGTTCCTATAAGCTCTTGGGCTTATAGCATCCTGCTTTTCCAACTAGGGTTGTAGCTTAGCAAGTAATAATAATAATAATAATAATAATAATAATAATAATAATAATAATACATACTGTACTAGTATTTACATGATATTAGATTTATGTTCCACGACTTTGATATGTGATTAAACTCAGACGCCTAATAATTATCCGCTAGAATCTTGTTTTGTTTCATATCATTTAATGTTAGTCTTTGGTGACTGCAAGTGGGGATAAAGGTTACTGAAATATAAAAACCCCAGAGAAAAACATATTATATAACAGGTGCTCGTGGTCCTGGGAGCCGCAGCGTGAGCCCTTCCAACCTTGGGGCTACAACTACTAGGGCACGGGCTCAACCGTTCGGACCGTTTCCCAAAGGTAGGAATAGACAATCAAGATGTGAGGTGGAAAAAAAGTGGTCTTTGTTGTGTCAATGAATGTATAATCAGGATCTGTTTTTATGTGATATGCCTTTAAATGTTATGTACCAGGAAATAAAAATTTATTCAGCTATGGTTGGTATTTTAAACTGTTATCAGGGATGGCAGTTAGAATGGTATTGAATATTACCATAACAATATGGTTTAGAATATTCTAATTGCTACGTAATCATTTTATCTTTATGGGGCGAATAGTATGTAAATTTAGTCATAGGGGATTTTAAACATTATGTATTTAATATTCTTGCACACTTGATCCCCTCTAATACACTGCTTTTATTTTGTAGCAGTTATTTAGAGTCTTTTGGTATTCATGAAAAATAAATTTCTGAATTTAAATGTTTCCTAACTTCAGTGTAAGGCAAAAATCTTTTCCAGGTAATTCATCAGAGTATATTGCATCCTTGCCATTTAAGGATAATGTTAGTTCATGTATTTTATAAAGCTGATGAAGATGTGCATGCTTACAAGATTTTGAGGTGCTGTTTTGGTATGCCATCTCAAAGTCGTGCTTTTGCTTTGGTATGGGATCTCACCTGATAGTAGTGATCTCGCTTCCCTTCACGGCAAAGCAAGAACCATTAGATTTTCTAAAGAAATATATACCGGGAATAATTATCTAAGAAATGATAATCAATCATTGATGTTAGCGTGCACAGCTTAACCTTACCGCGTGCCAGTACATACAAAGCTTGATGTTTTTATTTTTTTGCGAGCCAAGCGAGCGCATGGCGAAGCAAGAACCATTAGATTTTCTATTCTTGTTTTTTACTTATTACAATATTGAGATCGCATACCAAAGCAAAAGAATAATTTCTGAGATCACACCATAAATGAGATCGCATATCAAAACAGAACCGATTTTGAGTTTGTAAATACACATTTTTTTTAATATATCTATAAATAATCAATTGGCCTATTACCTGTACAGTATAATGTTCAGTCAAAATGCCGAATAGCCAAGTATTTGAAATTACTGTAAATTAGATAAAAGGATTTTGGATTCTTTTGCACAAATATGAATTTTATTCGTTTCATAGAAGTTTCAATCACAAACATGATACACATATGTTTCCTGCATATTTCTAGTAATTTGATATGATCTTTATTTTCTATTTGATACAAAGAGAAAGTTAATGATGATTTGACTGTATCCACAATATTTACTTTTTTCTTCCAATCAAATAGTAGAGCCTAGTTAATAAAATACATGAATGGGCTGGTGATAATGCTCAGAAACAGACTGAGAAAAACTTAATAATGTAGCTAGGTGTTTGTGGACTTCATGCGACATATGCGGTTAAAAAACATTTTGTATTCTATAACAAACCCATCACTTATTGTGTCAAATTAACTATGAAATGCTCCCATACAAAAATTTCTAAAGAAAGGAAAATTACTTGCAGTATTTGCATTGCAGAAAACTAGTCCTCAACTATAAAAATGTCTTAATTTTTCAGTTGTACATGTTAATGTTAAATCATCACAATGACTTTTACAGTGGTAAAGTGTCTGCCTTGTATTCACATAGTGGCAGATCAATCCCTGCTTGGGACAGTGAATTTAAGCTGTTTACTGGGAAGGTTACTGCTGTGATTGGGCACCACATCGCGGTGTTGGGCTTGCCCGGCTGATGTTCTGGTGCGTCTCTTTTAAAATAGTACTGGAATTAAAACCAGGCACCTTTAACCTTAGGATATTGAGATACTACCGCCAGAGAGTTATTGGGTCTTTTGACTGGCCAGTTAGCACTACATTGGACCCCTCACTGGTTAATGCTCATTTTTTCCTTTGCCTACACGTACACTGAATAGTCTAGCTTATTCTTTACAGATTTTTCTCTTTCCTTATACACCAAACAAAAATATAATAAAATAATTTGAGGATACACTCGGGCACACTCATTCGATCTGTTTACTTCTTTTTCCTTTCCTCACGGGGCTTTTTGCCTTGTTGAAGCCCTTGGGCTTATAGCATCCTCCTTTTCTAACCAGTTTTTGCTTAGCTAGTAATAATATGGGTGATTTACTTTTTCAACTTGTTCACCGTTATCATTTTGATTTTCTACTATTTGTTTATTTTGCATACGAGGCCATTCATCATTGAGGTTCTATTGTTTTTTAATCTGTCATTTAATAGTTTCAAGTATTTAAGTACAATTTTCTCTCAACTTATTTGGGATTTCAGTTCTCGGCCCTTTTCATAATTCAAAATCTGTCTATTAAGATTTTTTATATAATAGAGCTTGATATGCTATAATATTGGACATATATACAGTATATAACTGGGAAGCAACCTCATGCATACAGAGGGAAGTAAGGTTCTAGCTGGGTCCCCTTACCCAGTATAAAATCAAGGGGTGGTGCCCAGTGACCAGTTCATCCTTGATTGTTTACTTTTTGCCCAGATTTCTGGGTATTTCGCCATTTTATCTTTTTGTGTAGTGAACGATGGAGTGTGGTCGGCATTTGGACACTAGGCAGTCTGTGTGCTACATCTGGCCACAATCTGCAAACCACTACATGATAGTCCTCAGTCATGTAGGCCTGGGTCTTCAAACTCTTCTAGTGCCTTGTGGAGTTCTGGGCAAATCAGAAGTAGCTTTATGTCCTAATTTTTGTAGACCAGCCTAAGAATTCCCGCGTTTGTTGGAACTCTGTCAACTGAGAATTTCCGAGTTTGTTGAAACTGTCAATCGCACTTCATATTTTATTTGAATTTGGAGACCCAAGATGCTTGAAGGTTACTCAGAAACACATCAGACGCTGAGAGTATTATAGTAGCATTAAAGCAGTCTCTAAATTCTTTTGAGTATAATCTCACCTTTATCAGGCTATTAAAACTCTTTCTGTGGTTGTTCTAGTGAGATGAACAATCGTTCATTCACTATCACTGTTCCTTAGGCGTAAATATTAGACTTTATCCTCTACCCTTGATTACAGAATGTCTTATCATTCAAACTCTGAAAAGGTTTAGAATTGTCATTTCTTAGTCTTTTTTGCTTAGTGGATTTCAAGAAGGAAATTCAAAGGCAAACCAAAGAGGCTTCTAGATTTTTTTTATTAGATTGATCCTTAGAAATTTTACTAGACTTAATTAATTATTGGAAAAAGCTTTCTTAATGAATATTCTACAGACCTTTTTTTCTGTATTTGTGTCCTGGAAAGTCATTGATTGTATAGTCTATCAAATAACTCAATCACACTGTTGGATTGGAATTTCATTACTTCGTCTTTGCTGGAGACTGCTTGAAAGGCTTAAATGTGTCCCAAAATATTAAGTACCACCACCTTAGTCTGCTCATGGCTTTCTACTTTTAACTTTGTCAAGACTTAAGATGTCCGTATAGATACTCCCTAACTGAGTATGTAAATTGATAAAGGATCAAGTCACAAAAATAAGATTTTATTTATTCGCAAAAATAAGATTTTTAAAAAGTTTAAATAAAGGCCTAAGATTGTACTTTCTTTAAGGACTGCTTTTCTGGTCCTATACAGCAGGGAAACCCTACTCTCTGCAGGACCTCCCGTCATTTTATCATGATCGTTCATAAGCATTCAACTTTTCGTACTTATGAGGAGGCTGCCATTTTCAGATTGGTGTCTATGAGATCACAGCTTTCTCTACTCAGTTACGCTTTGAACGTAAACTTGATATTAATGGATAGTTTACAGATTATTAGTTGTCTTTATCAATATTTATTTTCCTTAGGAGGGCTATTAACTGTATGGGTGGTCACTCCATCATAGCAATTCTTTCTGAGTCTGAAATGAATCAGGGTCACTACATTGAGTTCTTTTCTTTTCTGGGAATTCCGTCTCGTAGTTGGAGATTCATGACGTTTCTAGTACAGTACCAGAGTAATGGGTCACGATGCATATATCAATGCAAAGCCCCAAACGGACCTTTATAGCTCTCATTTAATAGTCCAGGGGTTTGAGAGCCCAGTCTTTACCATGTAAATTACAATTTAGACACTATAAGTGATTGGTTTGTTATGAAACTTACAACTAAAAAACCAAGTTATCCTATTCAATGCAATTTCATTATCTATATAATTTCTTTTTCTTCAACAAGGAATGAAATAGGTCTGTAACAAGCAGAATAACCATGTATGTACAGTGCTTCTATACTGCAAATACCTCATGTTTCTTCTTAAATATTTGTATGGGAAAAACAAAATTATCTCTATTTTAAGTAATGCCTTCATTGAAAAAAATAATGTCGCTTGACACAAAGTTAATTATATATCCTTTGGGAATATTATGTATTTTTACACTGGATATATCCTTTAAGCATACATTTCAGTATAGTATTTTTAAGGTTTTAGTAGTAATTAATTTTTGTTGAAATAAAGTGTAATGAAGATTTTGGTATAATGATATCAGTTTTTATACTTTGAGAAATTTTAAAAGTAAATTTTTGGACAAATGTGTCATGAAATGTTTAAATTTTATTCTTCATGACTTTAGAATATGCATTATTGAGACTGCAGCATGAAACAAAATTTTGTGTACTAAATGAATAATCATTATTCTATATTTTTATTATGGTTGCATTTACAAATACAGTTTCTCTATCTCCTTTTGTCTTGCAGTTTGGGTGTGATAATTGATTTGGAAATCTAAGTTTTGCACAGCTTTGATGGTGTTACTGATTACAACATTGTTTTATGCACTTTTGATATAACCATTCATGAAAAAGCAACGTTTAAGGTCACTTTGATAAGGAAGACGAATGTTTTTTGAATTCCCAAAAGTAGTTTGCACTACGCACTTTTATGCAAGTTAGTAAAACTAAACACTTTAGAGTTTTTCCATAGTTAGAGTATAAGGTCTCTTTGTATCTTAGTAAGCTTGAAAAATAGTGATAAGAGAACTAGTTTTGGAGAATAAAATACTCTTAAAGGTTCAAGGGCCGCTCACAAGCGGCAGAGGCAAGTGACGGAAGAATATCCTAGAGTCTGACCATATATACATATGATCAGTGCCCAAGTCCCTTCTCCAACAAGCTAGGCTAAGGGAGGGCCAGACAATGGCTGCTGATGACTCAGCAGGTAGACCTTTAGCCTCCTCCAGGGTCCCCAGCTATTATTCAAAAGAATGGTGAGGTTGTAGATACTCTTAGACACAACTGAGCTTGATCGGGTGTCAAAACATCGTCCAACAGATTGCTAGGCAAGAAAGTTTTCAATATATATATATATATATATATATATCTATATATATATATATATATATATATATATATATATATATATATATATATATATATTGTGTGTGTATATGTTTACATACATACATACATACTTTTGATCATACACAGAGCATTATAGTTTTAATAACCTCTCCTTGAGTCTAGTTCCCTTAATTTACTTCAAGCTCGACCATTGCAAAACCCTCGTATTTTCTTTATGGTTCTTTCTATATGACCTCCGGGATCCGAGTTAGAAGACGCTACTGTAGTGAGTGCTCACGAACATCCTTTGTTTACATTTATTAAGAATGTGGCATATAGGATGGCTCCTGTGGACTATGATATGCATTTATTGAAATCATCTTTAAAAGCTTAGAAATTATTAGCCTATGTTTTGAGTGGCAGTGGGAACGACCTTGTATAGGCTTGGCCATTGGCTCATCTTAAGTTTTCCATAGCGGCATTAATGTCGGTGCTAGTAAATCAGCCCAAACAGGTCCCTTGCTTGACACGAGTACAAGGAGTAGTAAGGCTTGATGATTCCAGCATGAAAGATTCTATGGAGCATGATCATGAAGGCGAGGAGGAAACAGAAGAAGAGTCCATTCAATTGACTTATCTACGTTTCAGTCTTTAGAAAGCTTATTGCAGAATTGTATCTAGATAGGTTGTCACTGGTTAGTTGTGATAATACTTATTTCATTGCCGTCAAATGCTGCAGCTTTTAAGACGATATAGACTCCAAAACTTTCCTCATTTTTTTTTATGGACAGAGTAAATAAATTGTTGTCCTGGGGGGAAAATAAGCCTACTTACTCTTCCTCCTGTTTTTTGTAAAGTACACAACTAAGCTAGGGCTTTTAAGTTTTCTATATCTTTTATTCACTATCTCGCCTCCACCTCAATGCGGAAGTCAGCAAGATGAATGCCAGTGGATGTTCATAGATATAAACAGAATTTTTATAATAGATTTATCTACAATATTTCTATACTCGCCTTTCATTCCTGTACTCTACATACCTCCCCCTCCACGATAAATAGTGATGTCGAGGCTGTCGAAGTAACTTTGACTTCGAGACTGAAAGACAAAGGATATAGTGCTCCCAAACAGTAGTATTGCCACACACTACCCTAAGATCCCAGTATTACAGAAAGGGACATGTCTATTACTTTATAAGGAAAGAGAACAGGAAGTTTTTAGTTGTCGGGTATATGTCGACATTTGACCATCTTTGAGAGATAGGCAATATAAATGCCAAGAGAGTATAGACAGAAGCTTTTTAGATTCTGTTGTCATCCAAGATGTAAATACATGCAATCAGAACAAGTAAGACAAGTAAAAATTACTGTTAACCAATTGAATAGGATTCAAAGATTCTGCTTTTAGTTGGACTGAAAAATATACTATACGAAAGACACTATATTCAACTGTCAAGTGATAAATACTTCAAAGTGTCTTCATATATAAGTTGTACAACAAAATGGAGGGTAAATTAACCCTTTTACCCCCAGGCTATTTGGAACTTTCCAACCCTTAACCCCCAGGGGTTATTTTTTTTCAAGTACATTTTGCAGTATATTTTTTTAAATTGCTCTAACAGCCTTAATTTTCGTCATAGAGAGGTCAGGTTGGTCTCATTCTCTTGGAAAATGCCTGCAGTTTCTCAAAATTATCAAAAATATGCAAAAATAAAATGTAAATAGCAGTTTTTTGCAAGGACGTACCGGTACGTCCATGGAGGTAAAGGGATGAGTTTTGTGAACGTACCAGTACGTCCTTTTGGGTTAAAAGGGTTAACATGTTAATACTCCAACTTTTGCTATTAGTAAGTAGTGCATATAATAATTATACAAAAAAATTCAAAATGGGATTTAAAACAACTGCGTGTAGAATATAGGAGTGGGGAGTTTTGATTTGGCAAGAAATTATAGGATTACTTGTAGAATTATATTGATTTATGAATTTGTTTTATTATATGTTTAGAAAAATTAGTCTGCAGTCTCAGGATCTAATTGCAATTTCCCTACAGATTCATGGTTAAAACTATCATTATTGAATGTAAAATAGTTTATAGTAGAGAGAGGAATCTGTAATGTGAAGTGTGATACAATATACTTATTTCCTGTCTCTAAAAATAATTTGAAATAATGCACATTTCTTTTACATATAGATACGCAGCCATGTAATTTTCTGGACAGCTTGCCAACAGAAAAATATTCTATTAAATGTTTAATGCATTTGGGAATATTGCAAAATATTTGTTCCAGATGCAGTTGATATATCGGATGAATGATTGTTATTGTTTTTCTTCAATACAATGTTAGTTTTTAGAAACTTTCAATGTGGTTGTGCTCAGGCTACTACCCTTCTGCTAACTTTAATATAAGAGAACTTTAAATTTTTTGAGCCGTTAAGTTCCCAGGTTTTCTGTCACATTGGAAATGTCTGGTTATATGCTTTGTACATAGATGTGCTTATTGTGATGTAGTGTTAGCCTAAAACTAGAAAAAGATAAGAATTTAAAGTAGATATAAATGTTCAAGAAAACATGAGTGAATGTGTCTAACTCCGTGTTACAGGTTGATCGAGATTTTAGCGTAAATAATTATGGTTACAACACCTGTAATCTTTAGTAACACTTCATACACATGTATTAGAATCTTCCTTCATAATTCTTAACACAGGATTGTAGTTAGAACTGTACGAATGCATACTTATCGCCATCATAGCATTTTATGAAAGGTTCCTTCCTTTAATCACGTAACTGCCTTTTTCTTCTTTTTTTCAGATTCATTTGAAAACGTGAAATAGTATAACCTACGTATTCTCTAGATCTAAAAATATGATAATCTTTAACGTCTGTGTTATCTCTAACAGGACGCAAAGGGTTAGTAGAAAAGTCTTCGTTGATACGACACTCCGTATCTGCCCAGCGCCGAGCGGAATTAAACAAGATCGCAACTATAGAGCAAAGAACAACGTCAGCCTCGGAAAACCAAGCCTTCTTGAAAGACGTACGTTTTGACGTTTTTAGAAAAATGTGGCACGAATATCCACAATAATACCAATTCCCTAATATTGCAAGAGGGTCTGCCCCTCTCTTTTGTTCTTCTCCTGTACTTCTCTTTCTCCCTATTCCCTTAATCTTTCCCATCCCGAGTACCTGCCTTTGAGCTATAAATTGGATTGTATCCAGGGGTACTCCTCCTTTCCCCGTATTCCCCACTTCCCTATTCTTATTATTGTTGTTGTTGTTGTGGCACTATCATTTTTTCTTTTGAAATTATAGTACTTTCTTGGCGACTTCAACTATTTATTGTTGCCACCCAAGATTAGGACTTGCTTTCAAGATTTATAAATTGTATTTTCGTAATTATCTCTACCAATAATTTATATATATTATGTGTATATTCACCATTTGTTTACACATGTTTTATATAGAGGTTTTTAAAGATATTGTTTATTAATTTCAATGAAATTTGGAGTGATGTAGCATAACCCAAGAAAGACAAGATTAGATTTAAAAATGGCTCAAGATATAGATCAAGATTTTAGTTAAATTTTATCGAGATGTGGGTTTTGGGTGAATGAATGTTAGTTTAGACTTTTATTTTATTGATTTAGATGTTAATTCATACTAATTGTCTAGAAATTTTCCTAATTTTTATTATATAGGGTAGGTTAAGATATTTATTCCATGGATTTGAGATTGGTCGTTTATGAAAAAAAAACCTTTTTAATTGACAAAGTTAAATGACGTTTAAAACGCGTTTTTTCAATTTTTTTATTTGAAGCAGTTTTGCTACATTTATTTAAAATAGCAGTGAAGTAATTTAAATATTATTACTCAAAGTAACAGTTAATTTAATCAAGCTATTTAAAGTTAATGTTCCAATTGTCTAGAAATTTTCCAAATTCTTATTATATAGGGTAGGTTAAGATATTTATTCCATGGTGTTGAGATTGGTCGTTTATGAAAAAAAAATTCCTTTGATATCGACAAAGTTGAATGGCGTTTAAAATGCTTTTTTTTATTTATTTTATTTGAAGCAGTATTTCTACATTTATTTTAAATAGCAGTGAAGTAACTGAAATATGATTACTCACAGTAACAGTTAATTTAATCAAGCTATTTAAAGTTAATGTTTATTTCAGCATTACGTTGTAATTTTAGTATTTTCGGTAATATTTTCTAAAATTTGAATATAGTTTAAATTGCTGTCATAGTGTATATGATACAATATTTAGCTTAGTTTATATTTTACAGGTGTTAACCCAAGTTATTGAAGGAGAAGGTATTGGATGGCTTAAACTGAACAGAGTTCGAAAATTAATGGAAGATGAAAGTTACCGAATGTTGGTGGTTTCTGGCCTTAATCGTACGTTGGAAAGGAAAGTTGGTCCGGATGATCACATAGATGATGTTGTAAGTATAGATTTCTTTATTCATTCTTAATTCTGTTAGATGGGAATCTAACCACATATACCATCATGACATGATAATGACAGTAACCTTTAACAGCTAAGTACAGTGGTAACGTGTTTGCCTCACATTCGCGTGGCAAGAGATCGATCCCCGCCCAGGGCCGTGAGTTTGAGCTGTTTACTGGGGAAGCTACTGCTGTGGTAGGGCACCACAGTGGGGGGTTGGGCTTGGCTGGCTGACATTCTGGTGAGCATCTATTCTGATGGAACTGGAACTGAAACCAGACACCTTTAACCTTTAGACACCATTAAGTTTGTTAGTGTTTGCCTCGGGTGGTCTATTGCCATTGTTCAAAGGTCGGTCATGAATGGCAGAGTCAAGGGACAGTGACAATACCCTAGCAGGATAATGCCCTGAAGACTGACCATTCATACATATGATCAGTGCCCAAGTCCCCTCTTCATTAAGCTAAGACCAAGGAGGGGCAGGCAATGGTTGCTGACGACTCAGCCGTTAGATCAACTGGCTCACACAAACCCCCCATCACTTGCCCCTATTAAACTTGAGCGGCTCTTGAGTCTCTGTCCACCAGCGATGTTTACAATAGGCTACCACAACCATGAGATGGTATTCAAATTGATCCATAACACAAGTTTGTGAAAACCCTTCAAACTGACTATAAAGCACTTTGCTTGGTTTGGTATTGTTTTTACAGATGACCTGTGATACAGTATTGCACTTATTTATATTTGATGGTACTGGAGATATTTATGCGCATAAAGATTAAGTAGACTTTCAAGGAATCTCCTCCAAGACTGTTGCAGACATACTAAAGGAATCTGTTTGCATATACATACTCGTTGAAATGGAATAACTATGAAACTTTTCGAAGAAAAGCAATCTTTTATGTATGAGGAAAGCTTTAAGAGAAAAAATATTATGCACCACCTATATGTATTATGTGCTACATGTATGCAAGAGAATATAGCTATTCAGGAACTGACAAAACTTTGGTTCAAGGGACTTTCCCTAAGGTACAAGCTTGGCAAACCTAAAAGTGCCCAGCCTTAGCTGACGTAAATTATGCTCAGCTATTGGCAAGCAGATGGAAGCAACAGACTATAAAGCAATACTGATGCTCTTATTGGTTATCTTAACCCTTTTACCCCCAGGCTATTTGGAAATTTCCAACCCTTAACCCTCAGGGGTTAATTTTTTTCAAGCACATTTTGCAGTATATTTTATTTTCAAATTGCTTTAACAGCCTTAATTTTCGTCATAGAGAGGTCAGATTAGTCTCATTCTCTTGGAAAATGCCTGAAGTTTCTCAAAAATTTATCAAAAATATACAAAAAAAAAATTAGATAGCAGTTTTTTGCAAGAACGTACCGGTACGTCCTTGGGGGTAAAGGGATGGGTTAACAAGTACAGACAAACAGATGAGTTTATTTTGTAAATTCCTGTAAAATCCTAATTATCTTGCTGTAAATGGTTGGTTAAAATAAGTGCTGAAACATTAAAACTTAGAAATATAGCTAAGATTAAAATACAATACTAGCAATGCAGAGAGCTTGGGGAAATGGCTTGTCATTGAGTTTCATTGAATAAAATGGACACGTTTGAACAGAAAAGTACTCAAAAATGCTTTTGATAATTCCATGTGATGACTTTTTTGCCTATGTTTTACAATAATTTGAGAATTGGTACCTTAAATTGCCATAAATATAAATTTATAATAGATCTAACAAGTCAGATTGCCGTATTGTTATTTTTATTATTATTATTATTATTATTATTATTATTATTATTATTATTATTATTATTATTATTACTACTACTTGCTTAGCTACAACCCTAGTTTGAAAAGCAGGATGCTATAATCCCAGGGGCCCCAACAGGGAAAATACCCCAATTAGGAAAGGAAACAAGGAAAAATGAAATATTTTAAGAACAGTAACATTAGAATAAATATTTCCTATATAAACTATAAAAAAATCAACAAAACAAGAGGAAGAGAAATAAGATAGAATAGTATACACGAGTGTACCCTCAAGCAAAAGAACTCTACCCCAAGACAGTGGAAGTATAGTGATCAGTAGGGAAGTTGCCTATAATATAATGTTTTCTTGTACAGTTGTCGGTGACATTTCCACGAAATTTAACTCCATTTTCACCATTTGTTACATTTGCTAATTTCTTCCCTCTTATTGATGTTTATAATGAGGATTAAGTTAGATATTGAAATTCATTCTTTAAAATTATTCATGAAAAAAATTGATTTTTATTGAATCTGTTACTCTAAATCACTTATTAGAAGCTGTTATGGGAAAACTCTTGATGGGAGAAGTACAAGAGGAAGGCCAAGGTTTGGGTGGATGGATGGAGTGAAGAAAGCTCTGGGTGATAGGAGGATAGATGTGAGAGAGGCAAGAGAGCGTGATAGAAATAAGAATGAATGGCGAGCGATTGTGACGCAGTTCCGGTAGGCCCTGCTGCTTTCTCTGGTGCCTTAGATGACCGCGGAGGTAGCAGCAGTAGGGGATTCAGCATTATGAAGCTTCATCTGTGGTGGATAACGGGGGAGGGTGGGCTGTGGTACCCTAGAAGTACCAGCTGAACTCGGTTGAGTCCCTTGTCAGGCTGGGAGGAACGTAGAGAGTAGCGGTCCCCTTTTTGTTTCGTTTCATTTGTTGATGTCGGCTACCCCCCAAAATTGGGGGAAGTGCCTTGGTATATGTATGTATGTATGTACAGTATGTTATGGGAAAACTAGGATTATCAATGAAATTCAGTTAATTATAGAAGTTTTACTGTAGTTTACATCTGTAACCAGTGTTTTAATTATTAACATGACTAATGTGCTGTGGGAAGGAATAAATACATTTTGCCTAAGTTAGTAATACAATCACTATTAATTGGAGAGATGAAGAGCATACTATTGCTGCATGGTCAAATATGAGATGCTCACCAGTGCACTCACACTAATGCTCATGTCAGTGAATTTTTTCCAATTTAAACAACAAAGTTTGTGGATTAGAAAGTTATTAGCAGTACTGTCCTTTTAATAAATGAAAACACTTGTAATCTACATCTATAAGAAATACATTATGTTGGTATTTGAATTATCTAACTGTAAATGAACTTTATATTAATATTTTGAATTACTAATGATGCTGAAAATTATATAGCATTTAATATTTCAAGTTTTTAAAACAATACTCTGCAGATTTTTTTTTTCTGATTGGACCTTCATCTCTAATTTTGTCAATTAACTCAATAATGGTATACTGTACCCTATAGTCCATTTCTTTTAGCGAGGCATATTTGCACCGACTCGCAGCGGTGCCCTTTTAGCTCGGAAAAGTTTCCTGATCGCTGATTGGTTGGACAAGATAATTCTAACCAATCAGCGATCAGGAAACTTTTCCGAGCTAAAAGGGCACCGTTGCGAGTCGGTGCAAATCTGCCTCGCTAAAAGAAATGGACCATAGTTACTCGTTCATATTGCAACATGGGTAATCAAGCTTTGGAATGCTCATGTATACTTAATTTTAATCCATATGTGAATGTCCAGATTTTGTATAGAACTGTATGTATCTGTGTTTACGGTGCATAAATTGCATTTAATATTTTTTCCCTGTATACTTGCAGTGCATCAAAAAACCAGTATGGAAAGGAATGTTGAAGCTGATCAATGCTGTTGTTGCTGGTTTAGAAGTGACTTACAACAACATAAGCGTCGGAGGTACATCTTCAGCCCTTCAAGCCTTGGAAATATCTCACACTCATTACTGGAGTAGGGATCTTACTGATCCCCATGTTTTAGAAATGTCTGGTGGCTCTTCTGCCCTCTCTCAGGTTTGTAGAAATAAAAAAAATACTGGTATATAAAAGATGTAAGGTAGTACATGGTCTATTTTATTTTAAGACCAAGCTAAGTACGGTATATTCAAGTAAGGTCGACCCGACTGAAGCTAAGCTTTTCAGCATGTTGTCCTTTTTCAACTAGGTATTAGGAGTTAAATGGCAGGACAGGATTAGAAATGAAACTAGGAGAGACTATGAGAGATTACTCAAGTGTCATATATGGATGAGATCATGGTGAGGGGTAGATGGAGATTGTTTGGGCATGTTCTTTGCACTCCCCAAGAGAGATTAGTTCACCAAACTTTCAACTGGGCTTCACAAGGCACGAGAAGCCTACATGGCTGAGGAATATGAAATGTGAAATAGATGATGAATGGAGAAGTATTGATTTAAAAGCTCAAGATAGAGACGACTAGCAAAATCTAAACGGGGCCCTTTGCATCAATAGGCGTAGGAGGAGATGATGACGATTGCTTTAACTACATTTTAAGTATAGATTTGGAGAATATTTTAAGATGAATCATGCCACTAAATTAAGAATGGATCAAGTTAAGTAAATTCTTTAATGAAGTTAAAAGACAGCAAAAGGGAGCAATTATATGTTCCTTTTATGTCTTCATTAAATATACCATACATGATGACTTATAAATTTTTTTGGTAAATATCAACCCCTAAAATTATTAGATATAATGTGGTATTAACCTGATAAGTTGACTCCCAAAATAAGGCAGTACCATATCCAAATAAAGATTGTCAAAATCTTGTACAACATGCAAAATTAGACTAATATCATGAATGCTTATATTCCCCTACATCTAATATTAGTAACTCAATATTTAACATATTTAGTACCCTGTATTTTTTTCTATAGTTTCTCTGGCTTAAAATTTTGACTTAAATAACAGATTATTCGATGCTTGTTTTAACTTGCGTATAAAACCAGAACATTTATTATTTTCTTTTCATTGGACTTTATATAAGATTTTATAGGTACCAAAATACTGTATTGAATGATTTATTATCTCTCTTAACAGTCTTCCAGTCCCTTGGGCAGCCTTGAGAATCTCCCATCCCCAGGAAGCCCCCAAGGGTCTCCGCTTCCTCCCCATTCTCCTCAACCACCCTACGAAAGCTCTGAATGTTCAAGAAAATCTTCACAATCTGGTAAGTGCTTTTTAAATTTTTAAAGTTATATTTTAGCATGCATTTGTACTAAGTGCAATAACTAATATTATTAATATTATTACTTGTCAAGCTACAACCCTAGTTGAAAAAACTGGATGGTATTAGCCCAGTGTCCCTAACAGGGAAAATAGCCCAGTGAGAAAAGGAATCAAGGAAATATAAAATATTTTAAGAATAGTAACATTAAGATAAATATTTCCTATATAAACTATAAAAACTTTAATAAAACAAGAGGAAGAAAAATTAGTTCTCTTGCTAATAGTGTCATGATAAAAACAGGCGGTGATTTCTATATTGTATATTTTTGCTTTACAGTAGTTGATTATAGGTTAGTCATAGATTAGTCATAAGGCATTATTATTATGAAACTCCCCAGATGTTCGTATTGCTTCTCTCTCAAAGCGTGGTTTTATATCGACACATGCCATGAAAGTTAAACTTTCCAGTTTTCTTTCCTCTCATTAGCCTTGGGACTCTTGTACAGCATTAAGATAATATGATATTTAATGGCAATAACCTCAGCTTATGGACGCCACAGCCTTTTTGTCCGTTCAGTCTTCTCGTCAACTTCGGTTTCGAAGTATCAGTGTGTGCCTACTTTTAGATTGGGTGGATTTTCTCATTTAGAATATTAACGATAATAAGAGATATTTTTTTTGTATTTAAAAGTAATTCTTGTGATTGGCCTTCAAGTTATCAATGGAAAATCTTGATCCTCTCTAACTTTGTGTCTTATGATGGAATATTGTTATTAAGATCATTGTTGTGAAGAATTATGAAGAGGTATGTTCAGAAAATGACTGATATTGTTAAAATTCTAAATGTAAAAGAAAACTCGTATTTAGTTTAAGGGGAAATCCAGAAAAGACTGGGCTAGTTGTTCATAGTGAAATGAAGGAGGTTAATTCCTCTAGCTATTTTTGAAAATGTCCCCAGAGTCTCCAAAACAGGGCCAGAAAGTAATAGTAAGTGTACACTTACAATTATCATCAACTCACGAGGGTAGGGGAAGGGGGCATCTTTATCCCCCCCCCCCTCCCCCCCGTACCCTTTGATCTCTAGCTACGCCAGCCTGGAGGACTTAAGCAAGTTAAGAAGAAGAGGTTGAATTTGCACTTGTTGGATAATTGGTAAAGTCATTCCTTTATGTAAATATGTTTGTGATAGCTCTAACCCTGCTGGTCATCATCCAATTTCTAGACTGCTCATATTAACTATATTGGTAAGCTGAAGGTAATTGTTTTTGCCCTAGTTTGCAGTTTAAATTTGGCAAAGGTCTTGGAACATGTGATCCCTTTCTATGAATTCCCAGTGCTGTACATAAATCCCTTGATTGTGGTCAGGAAATTTGTATGATTAGCCCTAATTTTAGTGCTGCCTTTGTCCATGTTATTTATGAGGTGCTTGTATTGCAACTTGAACAGATGGGAGTTGGTGGGTCTTTTCTTAGCATTAATACTGATTTTTTTCAAGTAATAGATTATAAAGAGTGGTTGTTGATGAGCATCATAATGATTATAGAAATGTAATATGTGGTGTTCCTCGGGATATTATTCCCATCCCACTACTTTTCGTAATATGATGTCTGGTTTATCCTGGAAAACAAGCTTGTTGCATATCGGATGATTCTACTCTTCGCATCGTTCTGTCTCCTGAATGTAGACCTGTGGTAGCTGAATCCCTTAAAGGTTTAAAGGCTGCTTATGAATGGCAGAGGCAAGGAAAAGTAACATTGCCCTATCAAGCAGGACAATGCCCAGAGACTGACCATATATACTTATGATCAGTGCCCAAGCCACCTCTCCACCCAAGCTAGGACCAAGAAGGCCCAGTCAGTGGCTGTTGATAACTCAGCAAATAGACCTATAGGATCCTCAAAAAACCCCATCCTTAGGAGGTTGCAGCGACCAAAGGAACTAACGAGTTTGAGCGGGACTCGAACCCCAGTCTGGCGAAGCACCACAACCGTAATAGAGACATAGGTAAAATTAGTACATAATACAAATCATGGGGCATGACGTTGAACCCTAATAAAACTAAAAGTATCATAGTAAGTAGGTGAAAGACAGTGGCTCCTCAACAACTGTCTTTCTTTTTCAATAGTAAAAATATTTTATATGTTGAGAAAGTCTCTGAAGATTTCCGGTGATCAATCTGTCCTGAGGACGTTTGTATTGTTCTGTCAGGTCTCCAACTGCTTACTCTCATTATAATTTGTTGGACAAAATCCTTTGGTCTATTAAATTTCCTATCCCTGATCAGGATATTAATCTGTCATCATTGTTCAGTTAGTTCTTTGGACATATTACTTAACCCTGGATAGGTACGCTCCTCGGACACCCCTTTAAGGGTATACTCGGTCGCGCGCGACCCCGACTCCGAAAAAAATTCAGGAAAAATTTAGTTATGCATCAATCTGTATTGTTTGATTTGCTAAAAATACTTCAAAGAATGCTAAAAACTACTGAAAATATAAATGATACCCATCTACAAATTAATTATTTATTGGAAATATATTAAAAATTTAAGTATACAGTACAAAAAAAAGACGACGTAAATATTCACAAAATATAGAAATATACATATACACATAAATCCCTTTAGGGACACCTTCTTAGATGGCAAAGGAACAGCGTGTAATTGCTGGAAATGAGTTGGACCCATAGAAGTCAAGATCTGAAATGAGGAGAAAAGGGTAACTTTTTTTGGCCAAAAAAATTTGTCCAAATTTCATGAATTTTTTTGGGTACCCAAATGAAATAGGATGAGGCTAATTTTTTTTTAAAGAATAAACTCATATTATCCTAGAACAGAAATACATAATAAAATGTGCACTAAGATGTAATTTACTGTTATATCAGGGGCGAAATCTAAAGGTCATTTTTTGACGGCCTAGTTTCACAATGTAAATTTCTTATGAAAATCATTGTATCTCCTATAAAATATGATATTTATGCATTAAAATATACCAAAATATCACGAATTCTATACAGAACAAGAATATATAGAGATATACCAACTTACCTTTCGGGTATGTCAACAAAATGGCCGCAGAGACCGCAACAACTCTTACAGCCCAATCTACCACTTGAAATAAAGAATGGGGTTGCAAACTCCATATTATCATCAAGATCTCTTTTTAACTCCATTAGAAGTGTGTTGATGACATCCATGCCGAGGGAATACTGCCTGCTGGCATTTATTGAAGATAAATTCAAAATAAATAGAAAAAAATCAAATTTGCAAAAAATAAAAAAAATTCAGAAATTAGCATTTGAGGGAAAATGGACCTCATGGCAATATATGGCATCTTAGCCAAAACCAATGTCATGCAAGTGGTAGACACACCATCCATCCACACTTTCCAACTATAAAGAACCAAACAAGTATCAACACTTCGACAATTTATAATTATGTAATAACTTTGCTGTTTGATCACTTACCCCTATAAAGGTATGTCAGGGTCGAGGTCGACCCCTGGGGGGGTAAAAAAACGGGGAAGGAGGGAAGTTAGACGAAAATCAGTCCTAAAGCAGACAATGGCATGTAGACTAGTCACCCCTTGCAGGTCGATCACTTCCATATTCGAGACAGCTGATGATTTATGGGGAAAAAACAGGTTTTGAAAATGCTGTAGGGGTCGCATACGACCCATCATACCTTTCCAGGGTTAAGATTTGTCATTTCTGACCATCCTTTGCATTCATATCATCCCGTACTGTACTATCTTATACAGTATGTATTAGTAGGTGTGCAGTTAATTCTAAGCCTTGCATTTCCATCATAAGATTCAATACTACACAGTATCAATACTACACAGTTATTCTAAAAGTTTTCTTCTAGCTGTTGTCAAATTTCAAAATGACCTTTCTAATCTGGCAGTTGAAACGGTGGAACTTCTGAAGTTCGAACTTTTTGCGGACTATTGACGCTGCATGTTATTGTCAGTAGTCTCATTGATCAATAAAGGTATTTGTATTTTGGAGGGAAAGAAAACGGGTTATTTTTCAATTTAAAGGACTAACGTCGCTATAACCAAGCTTTCGGAGATGAAAGCATCATGAACATTAGTTGAGTATAGTAATAAAAAAATTTCATTAAGTTTGTTTATTTCAATACTTCTCCAAATGTCAATACTTACCCAGATTTTTAAACAGTATATGCATTCCCACCTTCCCATAATCTTGTGAACCCAAAGAAAAGTGAAAATTTAAACAATGTATGGTAATACTAATAGTATCATTGTACTATATAGTGATGGATTATGTCAACACTAGGGCAAGGGCTATTCAAATCTAGGTAGAAACTCTCATATCAACTTTTTCTTCTTAAAGCTGGAACTTGAAATATATAAGTAAGAATATTCAGTCAGTATTGAAGTAATAGATTTTATTATTAAAATTTTACTCTATAAGATAATTAACTTTGCTTTGTTCAGCAAAAATTTATGGTGTTTTCTGTGATTTTAATATTTCTCCTTATGTTTATGTTTCATCTCATTTTGTCTTGTGCATTATTTATTTATTATATACTTCTAAAATGCATGATAATCAGTTTGAAAAATATATATATTGAAAAATCATTCATTTATAATTTGTATCAAGAAAACTACCCCCAAAAGACACAGTAGTGATGATAAAACTTAAGCCAAGTCAGATTTCTGTATCTGACTTGCCATTCCCAACATTATGCAGTGCTTTATTGAGTGAGGATAGTTATGACACCTGTACTAAACTGCTTTTCGCTATTTTACAGATAGCCCTTTTCTTACCTCAGGCCCCCGTGTAGTTCATGATCCCATAAGGTCTCCAGATGCGGATTTATCCGAAACAGCAACGCCAGATGTTCTTAGAGACTTGCTTGTACAGAAACGACACGTATTGCTCTCTAAGCTGCAGTCTCAGGTAAAGTTGAATAGATAGCGAAATTAATAAATAGCGAAATTTGAATAATGTAAAAAGTCTCGAGAGGTAGAATCAAATCAAATTTTGAATATTTTCAATTTGAATAATGAATTTATGAAGTTATTGCTCTCTAAGTTGCAGTCTCAGGTAAAGTTGAATAGATAGCGAAATTAATAAATAGCAAAATTTGAATAATGTAAAAAGTCTCGAGAGGTAGAATCTAATCAAATTTTGAATATTTCCAATTTCAATAATGAATTTTTGAAGTTATTTCCAGACTCAAATTGTATATACAGTGTAGCTTTATTAGTTACATGAGATTCTTACTGATATTGAACATCATAAATTTGTCCTAAATCATAACTTTCATTAACCATCAAAATAGGTGTCAGACAGACATACTCCTGCAACAGGGCTAGACATAGAACCAAAAAACCTTTCCTTTTCCTGCCTGTCTTTTCCTTATTCAAACTGCTTCTAATCCTATCTAACATCGCAAGAGGGTCTGCCCCTCTCTTTTATTCTTCTCCTGTATTTCCCTTTCTCCCTTTTTCCTTATCTTTTCCCATCCCGAGTACCTGCCTTTGGGCTTTAAACTGGATTGTATCCAGGGGTACTCTTCCTTCCCCCATATTCCCCACTTCCCTATCCTTATATCCTTATCATTATCCTTATGAGATTCTTATACTCTTGAATTAATACAGGACTCAGAGGCTGGAGACACTGTGCAGGGATCGGAAGGACCTCCCTCTTGTGGAGCGAGTGATACTGGTTCCATTATCACTAATCCGGCATTCCAAAGGCAGAGAGTATCGAATCAGTCCATACGATCTACAGTATCAGACTCCGAGCTAGAGCAAGGCATTGTAAGATTTCTTATGTTTTGGTGACTCTTGATATATGATTATTGCTTTTATATTCTTTGTTGAAATTAGTTTAAAGGTTTAAAGGTCGCTCATGAATGGCAGAGGCAAGGGACAGTGACATTCCCCTATCAAGCAGGACAATGCCCTAGAGACTGACCATATATTGTATGATCAGTGCCAAGCCTCCTCTCCACCCAAGCTAGGACCAGGGAGAGCCAGGCCGTGGCTGCTGATGACTCAGCTGATAGACCTATAGGCTCCCCCAAACCCCTCAACCTTAGCTCACAAGGATGGTAAGGTTGCAGATACTAATGGCACTAACGAGTCTGAGCGGGACTAGAACCCCCGACTGGGAAACACCAGTAAATCTTTGATAAAAGTATAAAAAAGTAAAATCAAAGGCCCTGTTAGATGTATTCAGACTTATATTCCATCCGTTGATGTTCAGAGTCAACTTCTGGGAGGGGCTGCTACAAGGGAGACCCCCAGTGGAGAGGGTATGCAAAGAATTTTTGTCTTGTTGAACGTTGAAGGCTGGAGCTTCATATGTATAATTACAATGACCTGGAGAGAAGTTATCAAAATGATAAATATTAAAATTGCTCATGAGACTTGTATCGATATTGTATTTCGTGACACCATCATGTAAATAATGTGCTTGAATGTGCAAGCCAAACAAGCGTGACAAACTTCAGTTCACCTGGGAAGTTTACACACTACGAAGTTGTCAACTTGGGATTCGCTACCGAACCTTAGAGCATATACTTGTTTCATTTCAAGTTGATGAATAATTCAGAAATGAATGCTAATAATGTTTATGCAGATATTATTTCCTTAATATTGATTTAATCTTAAATATAACTGATTAAAACATGAATGAGTAGATGATTGAAAAAATACAGATGAATATCTCTGTGAAATATTGGTTAACATTCAGTCAATCATAGTTAATATATATTAGAATTTAACACTACTTTTTCTCTGAGTAGTTTATTAACTGAAAAAATCATTTGTACTTCCATGCAAATATAACTTGAGTTATTATTCATTGTTTTATAGTAATGGGTAGATGATTACAAAATAATTTTTTCTTAAATATTGAAAATTGGAAGAAGCATTCAAGGTTAATGAATGAATGAATAATGAAAAACAGAAATTATATATTTTCCTTGTTCATTGCATATGATTTGGATAAATAATAAAATTAAAGAATGTATAGTAAAAGAATTTCAATAATTAAAATTTTACAGTGCCAAGGTTTTGAGAGAAGAAAAGTTGTTTTATATGTGTAATAAAACTTTTTCAGTGTTGTTAACCTTCTATTATTTGAAAGTTAAAATTTTATACTTTCTCAGTGATGTTAACCTTCGATTATTTGAAAGTTAAAATTTTATTCTTTCTCAGTGTTGTTAACCTTCGATTATTTGAAAGTTAAAATTTTATACTTTCTCAGTGTTGTTAACCTTCGATTATTTGAAAGTTAAAATTTTATACTTTCTCAGTGTTGTTAACCTTCGATTATTTGAAAGTTAAAATTTTATACTTTCTCAGTGTTGTTAACCTTCTATTATTTGAAAGTTAAAATTTTATACTTTCTCAGTGTTGTTAACCTTCTATTGTTTGAAAGTTAAAATTTTATACTTTCTCAGTGTTGTTAACCTTCTATTATTTGAAAGTTGAAATTTTAAAGTGGCACAATTTCTCTGATACAGTTGAATGGTTTGTCAGAAAAGCTTAAGGAAAAGATGATAGAAGAAAGCCTTGCCTTCCTTGGAGTTCAGCAAGTCAGTGCTGGACAGAATAGACAATAAAGAAAATAGAAAGACCTCATTTCATATCTTAACCCTTTTACCTCCAGGCTATTTGGAAATTTCCAACCCTTAAGCCCCATTGGGTTATTTTTTTTCAAGCACATTTTGCAGTATATATTTTTTTAATTCCTCTAAAAGCCTTAATTTTTGTCATAGAGAGGTCAGGTTGTTCTCATTCTCTTGGAAAATGCCTGATGATTCTCAAAATATTATCATATATGCAAAAAAAAAATTTAAATAGCATTTTTTTGCATGGACGTACCGGTACGTCCATGGGGGTAAAGGGATGAGTTTTGTGAAACGTACCAGTACGTCCTTTGGGGGTAAAAGGGTTAATCCCCTATGGAAAGAACGAAATGGCTAACCTGAAAAATTTGTATGATGATGATTATGATAACACAATATTTACAATTTTGGTGGTAATTCCTGTTCTTTGTTAAAACCTTCACTACACCATCATTTACATTTTTTAGCATGAGGATCTTAAAAGACAACCTTTAGTTATTTCACAATAAATCAACTAAATTTAAAATTTATTTTTTCAGTTTCCCCGTGGCTCCAAAAGAACCTCGAGTATGTGGTCTAGCAAGTCCTCTCTCTCCACTGGATTCAGGTACCATGCTGGTAACATGATACCAACATCGACTACTCCTTCACCAGATTCTGGTCGAACATATCTCTTTGAAGGTAAGTTTATTTTTAGAAAATGGTAAAAATTGGTGAGATTACTTGCTTTGCAGATTTTAAAAGTTAACTTGTTTCACAAAACAGAGGATTGCTATCGACTGCTAGGTAACTCGATACTTCATTAAAGGGTAAAGACATTACAAGGAAAGAGGAAAGAACATTTTTTAGTTTTAGGGTAGATGGCGAGAAGACACAAGTTTTATTATAGAAATTTATGTTTTTGGTGAGATAATGTTGGAAACATTTTCAGTAAAAGGCAGGCTGGTTAAAAATCCAGGTGTTTCATCTGTTTACATACCTTTTGGCCTCGTAAAGAATGGTTTACAGATTTGTGGCCTTTGTTACCAGCGTCCAAGAAGATTGCCTTTACAAGACCAATCTTCTCAAACAAATATCCACTGTGGTTCATACAAACCCCCACACACTGCATGTAACTGAATGAAAACTGCCCACCGTATTCTCAGAGGAGAAAGGTTTTTAAGGTCTTTTAGACTTTTAGGATCCAAGAGACATTGCACCAATAATTTATATCAGATGCAATGGCTGTCTGCTAAAGAAGGTGATTAATGCAAGAGTTGATGGGAGAAGTACAAGGGGAAGGCCAAGGTTTGGGTGGATGGATGGAGTGAAGGAAGCTCTGGGTGATAGGAGGATAGATGTGAGAGAGGCAAGAGAGCGTGCTAGAAATAGGAATGAATGGCGAGCGATTGTGACGCAGTTCCGGTAGGCCCTGCTGCTTCCTGCGGTGCCTTAGATGACCGCGGAGGTAGCAGCAGTAGGGGATTCAGCATTATGAAGCTTCATCTGTGGTGGATAACGGGGGAGGGTGGGCTGTGGCACCCTAACAGAACCAGCTGAACTCAGCTGAGTCCCTTGTCAGGCTGGGAGGAACGTAGAGAGTAGAGGTCCCCTTTTTTGTTTTGTTTCATTTGTTGATGTCGGCTACCCCCCAAAATTGGGAGAAGTGCCTTGGTATATGTATGCATGTACAATGGAATCTGCATTATGGTTGGTGCAGATCTAGGAATGTTTCAGTAACAAAAACTGTTTTGGATGGTAAAGTGAATTTTTTTAGTTTCTTTTTTATGAAAATAAATTGTCTTGTAGCTATGAAAATAAATTGTCTTGTAGCTATTGGTAGTTATACACCAATGCTTAATACAGTTCTAAGAACCTGTGATTAGATGTATCTACATTAACTATTATTGCAGATGTTTTCAAGTCTCTTGTTATTGAGTAACCTCGAGTTGTCAGAATATATAATTGGAATTTAGACATAGTCTCGTAATACTGCATTTAAAAACCTCTTGTTCTGAATCTTTGGAAGACAATTCTTTTAAAAGATCTCACAGCCAAAATACTTTTTCTTTGAGCTTCAGCCTCAAATAAATTTATTAGTAAACTCCAGGTTCTTTCCTATAATGCAGGATTTGGTTTTGCAAAATTATTTTCTCTTTTACTTACTTTCAATGCCAAAAGTATTTCAAGACTAAAAGGTTTGCCTCAATTTGTCCATATTATTTCTTAAGAGAAGGAATTCTGTAATGCATTGGAATATAAATATTGATACCCAAGGAGAGCCTTTATCTAGACAAAACTGAAAATAGGCGAAAATAGAAATTTCTGTTGTTTGCATTAGATTGATTTATGAACTGTGGTGGATAACGGGGGAGGGTGGGCTATGGCACCCTAGCAGTACCAGCTGAACTCGGTTGAGTCCCTTGTCAGGCTGGGAGGAACGTAGAGAGTAGAGGTCAGGCTGGGAGGAACGTAGAGAGTAGAGGTCCCCTTTTTGTTTTTGTTTCATTTGTTGATGTCGGCTACCCCCCAAAATTGGGGGAAGTGCCTTGGTATATGTATGTATGTATGTATGAACTTGGACAATGCAGTAAAGCCTGGTATTTAGATCCATGAAACCATTCATTGCTAAAGTGCAACTGGGGTAAAATACAGCAGTTGCACTATGGAGTAGAAATTAAAGAGGTTGAACAGCAAGAAGGAAGAAAGATGAATATGGGAACGGAGGAAAATTAGGATGAAAAGCCAGTGCAGCCAGGGACCAAAAAAAAACTCAAAGACCCTTAAAGTAAAGCCTACGGTGCTTCGTATGGGGTGCACTGACACCACTATTCCTCAATGCACTGTGTAGCATGAAACTGTCCCAAAAGAGTTTGAGGATCTCTTAGTTTCTTTATTTAATTTTTCTCTCGGAATTACCGACTTTGTAAGGGACCACCTCCTTCCTCTTCAGAATACAAATAACTTTGTATTTGGAACATGAAAGGTCTCTTTGAAATCTAGATTAGTATATTTTTCCTGACTCTTGGGTTTTAGTCAATCTTGTATACTTTGAAATTTTAAGGCAAATCTATTAAGTACTTATTTCATGAACTGTGAAACCACAAATATAATTCAAAATGAAATAATGGAACCTTATTCTCTTTCTTAGGTCTCATTGGCAAAGAAAGATCACCATTATGGGACCAGATGCAGTTTTGGGAAGACTGTTTTCTCGATGCCGTTGCTCAAGAGAGAGATATGGTGGGCATGGACCAGGGTCCCAGTGAAATGATGGAGAGGTAAGGTTCTCTTCTTAGTGATTGGTAGTTCATGACCCATTTTGATCATTTGAAAAATGTTTTTATCAATCTTTAGTATTTTGTATACTGTATCGCTCATGGCAGGGTACCAAATACAAGAGGCCTTGCATGAGAATTTTTAGATTATACTAAATGTTACTTCTAGTGTCTCTTTAGCCTTATCTATATTGCTTCTACGTTTTGATCTTTTCTATCGACAGTACCTGATAGCTTTCTATCATCTTAACCTAACTTTGCTTCACTTTTTCCATCTCACTTAACCCTTTTACCCCCAAAGGACGTACTAGTACGTTTCACAAAAGCCATCCCTTTACCCCCATGGACGTACCGGTACGTCCTTGCAAAAAAATGCTATAAAAAGTTTTTTTTCTTCATATTTTTGATAATTTTTTTTAGAAAATTCAGGCATTTTCCAAGAGAATGAAACCAACCTGACCTCTCTATGACAAAAATTAAGGCTGTTAGAGCAATTTAAAAAAATTATACTGCAAAATGTGCTGGGAAAAAAAATAACCCCCTGGGGGTTAAGGGTTGGAAATTTCCAAATAGCCTGGGGGTAAAAGGGTTAAGAACCAATGCCGTGAGTGAACACAATGATGTAGTCTTTTTAAACTAATTTGAGATAGTGAAAATAGTTTAAACTCCTTAATTATTCCATAGGTATAATAACTTGAGCGAATCCGAGAGGAAGAGATTGGAACACGAAGAGGACCGACTGCTGTCAACTATGTTATATAACCTTGTGGCCTTTATGGTGATGGTGAATGTGAGAAAAGAGGACATAAAAAGAAAAGTTCGAAGACTTCTTGGCAAATCACACATTGGCCTTGTATACAGCCAAGAGGTGAATGAGCTTCTAGATCAGATTAATAATTTGGTAAGCCTCTGGATTGTTTTATTATTTTCCAACTTATTTAGGAAGTTATTAAATCCGCTTTCAGGAAATTTCTAGACATGACAATGATATACCGCATTCATTTCTTAATTAGAAAATTTATATTGTGTGAGGAATATTTCCTACTGTCACTAATATCTATAGTCCATTTCTTTTAGCGATGCATATTTGCACCGACTCGCAGCGGTGCCCTTTTAGCTCGGAAAAGTTTCCGGATCGCTGATTGGTTGGACAAGATAATTCTAACCAATCAGCAATCAGGAAACTTTTCAGAGCTAAAAGGGCACCGCCGCGAGTCGGTGCAAATATGCATCGCTAAAAGAAATGGACTATAGTTCATATTATCATTCAAATTCTTGTTTTGCAGCATGGGAATGACATTGATCTCCGGCCTCTTGGGTCTCGTCAGATGCACAGACAGAGCTTTACAGTGCATTCTGGTACAGATGCATCCGGTGAGTTACAGTTAAAATCGGATTGAGTAAAAGTAACTTTTTTTAAGTGTTTATGTTGCTCAAAGTATTAGTAGTACCTATGAACTGTAAATATATCTGTTATTTTTTCCAGAAAAGTACTGTATCTTGGGAAATAACATTTCAAATTGATATTGTAAGAGAGGTGGCTTCCCTTGTATACTAACTTGTGCATACAATAGTTAAAATTTAGCCCACTTGAAATATGTGGGCAAGGAAAGGTGAATTGTCAATAAATTTTTTTCTATACAGCATAAATAAGCTTTTGAATGCTAGGCCTTCCTTCTCAAGGCATGTTTTCACTTCAGGAGTGAAGCCTTTATTGAGCTGCTGTTTGAAAAGAATATATTGACCGAGGCCTTGGCATTGTGTTGCCCGAAACTGGAAGCGTATAGTTGTTTTTATTCTTCAAGGTGAGGGGGTTCTTAGAGCTAGACAACCAGGCGTTGTCTTGTTATATGAACCGCCTCCTTACCACAGAGCCAAGGTCAGCTGATTCTACCATGCCTTGAACCCTGGTGCTTGTTTGGCACGTTTTTTAATGTATGTTTTACTGGGCCTTTTTCTTTTTTCGAACAAAGCGCCTTCTCATCACTGGTGAAAACGTATTTTTAGGATTGTACTGTATTTGCCTTTTTTAAACAATTCTGAAAATTTTCGGAAAAGATAGTGTGTTTCTGGAGATTCTTGGGTAATTTCAACATTCTTAAATTTACTGTATACCTCCTTTATGCTGAAAAGGATTTTATTTCTTAGCTAGGCAGTAAATTAAATGTTTTAGAGAAATCCTCATAATTGAACTGATGGGTCTCCTTTTAGTCATATCTTTTATTTGCAAGTTTAATGCCCTCTCAATCTTTACTAGAACCTTATCACATATCATTGAATGAAATTTAGAGATGTACCATGGGAGATGGCAATTATCGATCATATTTCCTTCCTCCTCTGAAAAATCTCCCATATGGAAGACTCTTCCCATACCTTCGGCCAACTTCCCCAAAGGTTTTTTCCATTCTTGATTGAATTGAGAATATTGGTCTTCTCAACCAAGATCAACACCTAATAAAACCTTTTAGCCAACATTCGCATCACTTGAAACATGTTTAGGAGGCATGACTACAGTTATTTTAGAATACACTACACTATCACGTGGCTGCTTTGCTTAGCGCCTTCATGCTTACTTCGGCGTCAATGACCTTAGATGTCAGGATGCCTGAAAACTTTAAATCATTCATTCATGCTTACTTGCTAGAGAAACTGTGGCAAAAGATTGAGAGTGACACAAGGCAAATTGTGTACATCTCAAACCTGATCACACAGAAAACACTCCGAATGAATATGCATCAAGCACCTTGCTTTAAATGGTTAGCTGTATCGATGTACCTTTTGAGAACTCAATTGCTTCCAGTTTAAGGGCCTGGTAATAATTTTATCAAAATGTTCATAGTGAATAGTTGAATGAGCGGTTGGTGAATCGGTGGTTAAGGATGTTTTACTCTGCCTGTGTTGAAGATCAACTTTTGAGAGTGCTCACATTGAATCATCTTTGAATTAAACTGTACTGTATTTGTATGTAAAGTGTAAGCAATAACTTGAACAATTATTGTTAGAAGTGGGTTACATTTTCCACATATTTTATTTCTACAGTACTCTGCATAATGTCACCAGTCACTAAATAACTGGAATGACCATGATATACCAAAAACAAAACAGTTACAAGTATATCAGAAAAATGTGAGGAATAATAGTCTTGAAGATGAGCACCGAGTCATTTACCATTTATCGTAGTTTTGAAGTGCAGAAAGGGAACCACTTGGGAGTTACTGTATGCACCTGATCTAGTATTAAGAGAAGAATCAGAGGAAGGAGTTCAAGAAAAGTTAAGATATGGCAGTGTAGAAGGGAAAGAAGAGGATTGAAAATAGACAAGGAAAAAGTTTATAGTTAACCAAAAGTAACCAAAGTATGGAATATAACCAGGAAAACTTCCATGAGTATGTAATGGGTTATATTACAAGAAATGCTCAGGTTTTTAATAAAAGGTGTCTGAATATATGTATAAAAAGATCAAATGAAGTTATGTAGGAACAGCATTGTAGTGAGGTGGAAAGGAAGGCCCTTGAATTCTGTACCATATGCTTTCCAGCAAGGCTACATTGTACAGTACCATTTAAGTGTATTTTTCATGTATGTATTCTTTAGACTTACCTGTCATGAAAGAGTGATTCACAGGACTACTGCATAATGAAAATGAACCATTATGGTTAATATGAAATATGAAAGAGGTGCTTCAGAAGTGGTAAGCAGAATTTTCTCTTTCTTAAAGTAAGCTCATTATGATGTTCATCATCATCATCTACGCCTATTGACGTAAAGGGCCTCGGTTAAATTTCGCCGGTCGTCTTTATCTTCAGCTTTTAATTCAATACTTCTCCATTCATCATATACTTCACACTTCAGTCCTCAGTCATGTAGGCCTGGGTCTTCCAACTCTTCTAATGCCTTTTGGAGCCCAGTTAAATGTTTGGTGAACTAATCTCTCTTGCGGAATGCAAAGAGCATGACCAAACCATCTTCATCTACCCCTCACCATGATCTCATCCACATATAACACTTGAGTAATCTGTCTTATAATTTCATTTCTAATCCTGTCCGGCCATTTAACTCTCAATATCCTTCTGAGGGCTTTGTTCTCAAATATACTAAATCTGTTTGAGATCTGATGTTCAAGGTAACAAAAATAGAACACTGGTGACCCACTAGAGACCTGTAATATTTTCTTTAATTAGTGTACCTTCAGGTTTGTTCAATTAGGCTGTCCACTCGGTATACCTCAGGCTTGCTTTTGAGGCGATGTATCTATAGTCCATTTCTTTTAGCGAGGCATATTTGCACCGACTCGCAGCGGTGCCCTTTTAGCTCGGAAAAGTTTCCTGATCGCTGATTGGATGGACAAGATCATTCTAACCAATCAGTGATCAGGAAACTTTTCCGAGCTAAAAGGGCACCGTTGCGAGTCGGTGCAAATATGACTCGCTAAAAGAAATGGACTATAGTCACTTCTGGGTGATTCATAGGCTACGGATTGTGAAGTTATCTGTACAACTGGCCTGTTATCACAGTAAATCAATAGAAATACTAATTGTTTGATGCAAGTACAACCTCTCTGTGAAGTAAACCCTGATATAATTTATTTTTGTGGATCCCAAAGCTGTGAAGCTTGCGATTCAAATAAATGTATGGAAATGATAGATTTTCCAAAGCAAATCCTGTTTTAGCATTGTGGAAGTGTTCCTGAATCAAGTTGGAATTATAAGAATCAGTATTTTGGAGTATGGCTTATTGATAATGCTTAGGATATTGTAGGATTAAGATTAAGGTAATTTATAGATTTAGTCTCATATTTGCACAAAAATTACTATACTGTAGTCCATTTCTTTTAGCGATGCATATTTGCACCGACTCGCGGCGGTGCCCTTTTAGCTCTGAAAAGTTTCCTGGTCGCTGATTGGTTAGAATTATCTTGTCCAACCAATCAGCGATCCGGAAACTTTTCCGAGCTAAAAGGGCACCGCTGCGAGTCGGTGCAAATATGCATCGCTAAAAGAAATAGACTATAGTACAGTATATATATTGCCTCAAACTTCTTTTGATTCTATTCCTTGTATAAGTGTAAAATATCTTCTGAGAAATTGAAATATATTTTCTTTCAATTCCCAGGAGATTTGTTGTTCTTGGAAGTTCGTGACGACGGCCTTATTCTTCGCTCGGTTGGCGGAGTCATCGTTGAGCGTTGGTGGTTTGAGCGACTTGTCAACATGACCTACTCTCCAAAAAACAAAGTCCTCTGTCTTTGGCGACGAAATGGAGGTCAAACACAGCTGCATAAATATTACACAAAAAAGGTATTATTAAGGTTATTGAGTATTTCTTTAAGTCTGGTATATCAAATTATAGTCCGTTTCTTTTATCGAGGCAGATTTGCACCGACTCGCAGCGGTGCCCTTTTAGCTCGGGAAAGTTTCTTGATCGCTGATTGGTTAGAATTATCTCGTCCAACCAATCAGCGATCAGGAAACTTTTCCGAGCTAAAAGGGCACCGCTGTGAATCGGTGCAAATCTGCATCGCTAAAAGAAATTGACTATAGTTACGATATGAAAAGTCAACATAAGTAGATTGACACATGGCGTCATTGCTCACAGTAAAAAAAAATTTGCAAGTCATGAGCCAGACAGCAATTTTGTCATGACCAGGATCACCAGGGGGCTAAAATTATCTTCACAATCTTTCAATTTTTATTGTTTAACCATATTTTTTCCATAGCCTTGCTGTTGATACCTTTGTTAATCCTTATACAGTATGTACCTATACATGATCTCTCATATCATGTAAATGCACTTAATATCTTTTGTTTTATTTACTAAACTTCTTCCTATCCTCTCTATTCACATAAACACCCTCCTGTCTGTATGGATTGGATTGTAAAATTTAAACCAAAGGCTAAGGACTGAGCCTGGTGAAGTCGTTCTGCACAATATGACTGTATGGCTTCCATTTTCTCATTAATTTGCCATTTTCATTTTCTTCACATTATTATTATTATTATTATTATTATTATTATTATTATTATTATTATTATTATTATTATTACTTGCTAAGCTACAACCATAGTTGGAAACGCAGAATGCTATAAGCCCAGGGGCCCCAATAGGGAAAGTAGCCAAGTGAGGAAAGGAAACAAGGAAAAATAAAACATTCTAAGAACAGCAACAACACCAAAACAAATATTTCCTATATCAACTATGAAAAACTTTAACAAAACAAGAAGAGAAGTTAGATAGAATAGTGTACCCGAGTGTACCCTCAAGCAAGAGAACTCTATCCCAAGACAATGGAAGACCATGGTACAGAGGCTATGGCACTACCCAAGACTAGAGAACAATGGTTTGATTTTGGAGTGTCCTTCTCCTAGAAGAGCTGCTTACCATAGCTAAAGTCTCTTCTACCCTTACCAAGAGGAAAGTAGCCACTGAACAATTACAGTGCAGTAGTTAACCCATTGGGTGAAGAAGAATTGTTTGGTAATCTCACTGTTGTCAAGTGTATGAGGACAGAATAAGCCAGACTATTCGGTGCCTGTGTAGGCAAAGGGAAAGTGAACTGTAACCAGAGAGAAGGATCCAATGAAGTACTGTCTGGTCAGTCAAAGGACCCCATAACTCTCCAGTGGTAGTATCTCAACATGTGGCTGGTGCCCTGGCCAACCTACCACACTCCTTGATCACAATTACATTTATATTCACATTTCACACATTCCTCTCCAGCTAAACTTTTTTTCATTTAAACTTTAGCTTTAATCAGATGAAAATCATATATACCTTTAACTTATCCTCTTTGTATTATTTATCAACTTGATCTTCCATCTACTATGTACTCATACAAAATGTAACCACTTTTCCTCATCCTTTTCTCGTGTCTTAAGTAAACTATTGAATGTTTTTTAGAATTGTTGTGTGTTTCTAACAATCAATCCCTTTCCAAACACATTCCCCCAAGATGATTCATTTTTATTACCTCCACAAAAACTCTATACAGGTCCTTCTCTGTCACCTACCTTTACATTTATAATACCAACACAACTACCCTTTCACATTTAACATGTTCAGAACACGGACAAGCACAGATTCAAATTTCCCTTAAAACTTTCATTTTCCATTCGTGGATAATTACAATCAATGCAACTTTTTCTGGGCACAGCTAATATTATTCATACATTTATTTTACTTACATTTGTATTCTTTTACCAATTATTTTTAATTATTTGGAAGCTATATAATCCTGAGATGAAATATTTTAGCTTCCAAATCATCATCATCTCATGAGGCCCTTTGTGTCAATAGGCGTAAGAGGAGATGATGATGATGATGATGATTTGGAAGCTAAAATATTTTATCTCAGGATTATGACACTATCTCTTTCTCATCTTCAAATTATGAAAAAGGTGATCGTGTATTTGCAAAAAATAAATATTCCAATTATGAAAATACTTCTGAACATTAGTGTTTTGTTCTTTTATGTAACTACATATTGTTACTGCAAATAATACTTTTGATATTTACATTTTCAGTGCAAAGACCTCTATTACTGCATAAAAGAGGCTATGGAGCGAGCAGCGGCCAGAGGAGTAGGAGCTCTACCTGGAGTGGAGCTTGGCGGCGAATTTCCTGTCCAGGACATGAAGACCGGCGAGGGTGGCCTTTTACAAGTTTGCATGGAAGGTGTTGGACTGCTGTTTGCTACAAGCAAGGTACGGATAGAAGGGAGAGTGTGACAAGGACTTCCTTTTGACACTTTCTAGTGTCTTTTGTCAGCGTCCTCGTCACCTCTTTTTTGTTGATTGGCTCTCTTGCTCCTCCTCTCCTCTAGTTTTTGGATCATGTTTGGTTCATATTTTTAAGATTTTTTGCCTGGCTCTTTTGCTCTCGGGCTGCTCAGGTTGGTGCCGTAAATAATGTTTAGCTTGGTCATGTGTATTTTTTAGGAAAAAAAGGCACCCCATTGTGGTCATATTTCTTTAGGGGGAGCCTTTAGAGACATAATAGAACTAATTTGAAGGTCTTTGCAGTAATTTTTCCTTATTGAATATAAGTAAAGTACAGTATTCAAAGTGTACCTTCACCAGAGGTAAAATCAAATGTATTATGATACCTTAATCATGTGCATGCAAAAGTATTCCACTTTAATACCTTGTAAGTTTGTTTGTTAATTA
Source organism: Palaemon carinicauda (assembly GCF_036898095.1). Lineage (NCBI taxonomy): Eukaryota > Metazoa > Arthropoda > Malacostraca > Decapoda > Palaemonidae > Palaemon > Palaemon carinicauda. Next base: position 65,670 of record NW_027170248.1, read on the forward strand.
CTTCGCCAAGAAATTCAGTAAGTATTATGTAGCTGCTTATGTGCAATTAACTATACAAAATTACATTATTACAACTACACGGTAATATAAACTGTACATCTTCAAATACTGCACGCAAACAATTACCATAGCTGAGGTGACACTTCATAAGTAATAAAAGGACAATATTTGAATATTTCTATCTAGTTGTTGTAAAAAAACTTTCTGTAAAACCCAAAGGTGAGTGTATGTAGTAAGAGGTTCTGATAAAACCTGAATGAAGAAGAAAAGATTTGAATGAGTCATTGTGCATCACAAATAAAATTGTGATTCTGTACATTATTACATACACTAAGAAGAAGATTTTCCACTTTTAATATTTATATTTATGATGATGGGATAATAAAACTACTGTATTGAGGTATCTTGGTTACAATTGCATTGGAAAATGTTGCTGTTATCATCATCATCATCATCTCCTACGCCTATTGACGCAAAGGGCCTCAGTTAGATTTCGGCACTCGTCTGTGCCTTGAGCTTTTTAATTCAATACTTCTCCATTCATCATCTCCTACTTCGCGCTTCATAGTCCTCAGCCATGTAGGCCTGGGTCTTCCAACTCCAAATCTCCTCCTAGGCCTATTGACGCAAAGGGCCTCGGTTAGATTTCGGCACTCGTCTGTACCTTGAGCTTATAATTCAATACTTCTCCATTCATCATCTCCTACTTCGCGCTTCATGGTCCTCAGCCATGTAGGCCTGGGTCTTCTAACTCCAATATTATATGATTCAATTCAGTAAGCAAGAAGACATTTGCAATATGAAATGGGATTATTTGTTGATTTTTGTTGCTGAATATCGTAGGCATGAAGCAATAACCAGAAATAGAGAAAGCAGAATAGTCAAAAATAGTAACCAAGAAATAGAAATAAAAGAACGTAGAAACACGATTGAAGAGGAATTGTAGAAGGGAGCAGAGAGATATTGCGATATTGTTTTCTGGAAAATTGGTGACTTTGGTGAAATCTTACGAAATTCGACTTGCAAACAGCTTCTTAGAACCTGTCAAGTTTGTAAGTTACGGACTTTCTGTACTGTACTTACTCTAGCGTATCTGTGGAGCAACTGAAGTGATCAAGACTTTGACTCGCTCTAATGAGCTGTATCGTTGTTTCGTATAGGTTGGTAACTATTTTGGATGTGTGTGGCCTTCATACGCACAAGGAAATTTTTTGAATTATGTATACCAAAATGGCCATACAAATTATATGTCTGTCAAACTTACGAATGCAGGTGACGTAGTTATAATGGTGTGATAATGATAAAAAGAGCTATATCTCCAGAATTTATCAAGACAAGAGAATGAAACTTCTTCTGGTGTTATATATTTTCCCCCCACACACCAAGTACTAACTGTTTTTTGATGTCTAAGAAAAAATATTTACGAAAAATCATGGCGGCAGGTCCCCTTAACACCAATAAAGTGTATCTTCCTTTTATAAATATTTGGGATTGGAAATTAACCTATTGGACTTAGCTTATCCTGAATTTCTGATCTTTTCTAGGTGTGTCTCTCTGTATTTAATTGTATTTCATTGAGACATATAGTAATTAAGGGATTTTGACGAAGGAAAAATCTATTTCTAGGCGAGGAACCTGTGTCGCCCAGTGAAATGCTCCTCTAGCACCATTTCTAAGGCATAGTTATTGCTGAATATACCAGAGAAAAAAGGATGCATGGAATGCCAGGAATAAACCTAGCTCGCTCACTCCTTGAGTGTCGGTATAGAAAACTGGGGCGTGAATGAACCACGACCATAGATCCCTCACCAATTAGACCTCTCCTTCATCAACATCTCCCCTCTCTACCCCTACATCTCGCTACCCCCCATCCTCATTCCTCCCAGCACCCGAAGCTTGGACCAACCAGGGTAACTGGGTTTGGTTTCGTTCATGTCCTCGTGTCATAAGTTGTATTGGGATAGTTGATGTTTATTCCAAAGAACTATCTTGGTAACTTTGCAATCAAGTTTTGGTCAAACTGAAGTGTTCTAGTTGACTTTTGAATACTTATTTTTTAGTTACACTACAGCTTTTGCTTTGAGAAGAAATTGAAGTTTTTGGCCATCTGAAAAAGGTGCAGCTTTTTATCAAAATCTTAGTACTACCAATAACAATTATAACCTTATTATTTCAATGAATCCTACTCATTATTCATAAGTTGATATTAATTTAAGGTCAAGTTTGGTGCATTTATTTTTTATGGGATTCTAACTTGATATTCGGAGTTCCCGCAATCTAATACTGTTGATTGGCCCGCTAAGAACATTCGTTCATCAATCTGATTTAACTTCTAGGGTTTATGTATCCTGAGTCAATAATTTTTTGGCCAACCATATACTGTACAGCGAAGAATTCTTGTTTAGTACCTGAATGGAGAAATGGATATACAGTAGTAACTTTGTTTACCAGTAATTATACATACATATACCAAGGCATTTCCCCCAATTTTGGGGGTTAGCTGACATCAACAAATGAAAAAAAAAAAAAAAACTAGAGTGCGGGGAGCAGTCACTCTCCCCCCAGCTCCATCTCTTTGGCCCTGTGGCCGCGGGGGCATAAATACAATTAGAATAGCGCCAACGTTATCCCTGCGTGTCGTAAGAGGCGACTAAAAGGGACGGTACGAGGGGCTGGGAACCCCCTCTCCTGTTTAAAAATCCTACGAGACGTCGACAAAGAGATGGACCAGTAATATATGAATTCATTGCAGTTTATGAGCATTGCGTTGGTCTGCGAGCAAGAATTTCCCCCAGTAAGTGCTTATTATGTGGACAAGTACTAATGAGGTTAGCATGCAAGGCGCAGAAATCAGTTACACGGTACCTATATGCCACTGACACATGAATTAACCCCCAACACGGGAAAAACACCGAAAGTACAAATAGTACGACTATGCAGGCAAGTCCAAAACAGAAGGATGACCTAGAGGGCGCTCGTGTTGGGTGACGGGGCGTGGTCCAAGTGTGGTTTCTGGGGCCTCTGTTACGGCCCTTCCCTTTGATGAAGGAATTATCTAAATGGAAGACAGCCTGTGAATAGTGGTTTTCACACGCCCCTGATGTATACACGACAACCACGAGGTGCTCGCGCGAGGGTAGTAACCTCTGCATTCCATGATTTTATCTTTCTCTGGTATATTTGGAAGATTTATATCAGAAAAGTGTAAAGAAGGTATCTTTTCACCGGCCGTCACAGGTCTCTCCCCAGAAATAGATTTTTCCTTCGTCAAAATCCCTTTTATCTCCTTGTGTTTGGCATTAACTTGCACACCCCACCCCCTTCTTGCTCAGAGTTTAACATCCATTCTCCAAGCTGCACTAGTAGAAAAATTATCTTGTATGCGTGTCTTTGTAATTCTTTTTTTGTACAGTTGTGGCAGTGTGTTCCTTGTAAAGTTGTGACTGCTATTCTTCGTCAGAAAGACATTTTGTGCTGCATTGCAAAGTTAACATTATCATGGCCCCAAGATGATTAGGAAAGACTGTAAGAAGGAAAAAATTACCTGAGAATTAAAAAAGAAATTTGTGAAGCATGAACTAGGTAAGTATGCTACAGACCTGCCAGAACATTACATTTGTACTACAACGTCCACGATTGCTACAGTTACAATTCTGAACAATAAAAAAGATAATTAAAGCATTTGAAAGGTTTCTGTATATCTGGATTGATGAGAAGCAGTTAGCAGGTGATGCTATTACTGAAAATGCTATTTGTGAAAAAGCAATGGTATTTGAGCATTAAGAGAATGCCAAGGAGATTTAAATTGACAAGGAAGAGGAGGGACAGAGTGACAAACTTCCAAATTCAGGTAAATAAAGATGTTAAGAATGTGGGAAACACGTCACCCAGATAAGGCTTCGGCATGGCGAGCAGCGAAGCCATATATTGATATTGTTGTACTGTGTCTCATCTTCCTGCCATTTTAAAGAAAAGGAAAAAGCCATCGTCTCTATATTTATTCCATATCAATACTCAACATAAGAGTGTAAAAAAGGGATTTTGACGAAGGAAAAATATATTTCTGGGCGAGGAACCTGTGTCGCCCAGTGAAATGCTCCTCTAGCACCATTTCTAAGGTATAATTACTGCTGAATATACCAGAGAAAAAGAGATGCATGGAATGGCAGGAATTAACCTAGCTCGCTCACTCTTTGAGTGTCGGTATACATAACTGGGGCATGATAGAGCCACGACCATAGGTCCCTCTCCAATTAGACCTCTCCTTCATCAACATCCCCTTGAACAACAAGGTGCCGTTCTACACCCGTCTGTGCTTCTTACTATGACTAACCCTCTCTACCCCTACATCTCCCCACCCCCTATCCTCATCCTCATTCCTCCTCGGCACTTGATCCGAAAGTGTAAATTAAATGATTCAGTTAGTGATAGTGAATGTCGTTCAATTGAGAGCTCTTCCGATATAGTTATCATGGAGGGAGATTCTCCGAACAATAATCCTCTCTCTCATCTCCCCTACGCCAGCCAATTTATGCCCGTTAATTTGTCAATATTTCTATTTGATTGTGATTTATTAGTTTTTATTAATTTCTGAGTTAAAGGGTTATAGATTCTTCAATAGCTTCCATTGTAAACCATTAGAAATAAGTCCATATGCATATTTATGGATGTGTGAAAAGCATCAAGTGAATTTCCTTTCTTTCTTATGGGAAAAAAAACTTTTAAATTCTTAAATGGAGGTAATGCTGTAATTGATTTTAGTTTTGTACATACATACATACATACATACATATACCAAGGCACTTCCCCAATTTTGGGGGGTAGCCGACATCAACAAAGAAACAAAAACAAAAAGGGGACCTCTACTCTCTACGTTCCTCCCAGCCTAACAAGGGACTCAACCGAGTTCAGCTGGTACTGCTAGGGTGTCACAGCCCACCCTCCCACATTATCCACCACAGATGAAGCTTCATAATGCTGAATCCCCTACTGCTGCTACCTTCGCGGTCATCTAAGGCATCGGAGGCAGCAGCAGGGCCTACCGGAACTGCGTCACAATCGCTCGCCATTCATTCCTATTTCTAGCACGCTTTCCTCTTGCCTCTCTCACATCTATCCTCCTATCACCCAGAGCTTCCTTCACTCCATCCATTCACCCAAACCTTGGCCTTCCTCTTGTACTTCTCCCATCAACTCTTGCATTCATCACCTTAACTAATTAACCACATATGTTGGTAAAGAGGTTTTCTTCTACTCATTCCACAAACATTACAGTATTATGACAACTCTTATTATAGACTCATGTACCATTAAACAGGAGTTAACCGGCAACTGTGGAATTTAATGACCTGTTTTGGGTGTACAATGTACAGTATACTGTATTTGTAGATGTACAGTATATGATTAACAACTGATGCATGTGAAGGGTTGTCAGTTTTATGTTACCTTTTGAAAAGGACAGTCCATGGGAGAAGTGTGTCTTACCAAGGATGGAAAACAATCTGCCGTCATACTGCTTCTAAATCTGACCCCCTCCCCCATTCATAACTACTTCCTCTTATATGCACCAAGTCTCCATCACTAGTTTCCACTTTGGTTCAAACTAATTCTTTACACATTGAGTTTCTGAAAGAGATGGCAAGTTATGTGCCTGGTCCTTCGTCAATAATTTTCAAACTGCAGGTGCTTCAGCTACCGGAGCTGCAACATTGACATGGATTTATTTTGCACGGGGTTGCACCTGTTGATTATTTAACTCGCCAACCCTAGCATCGGAACCGATTTAGGTGTCTTTATGACTGCTGATGATATTCTAGTTTGAGAAACCCATCACTTTATAATCTCACCTGGTTTAATTAATCTCTAAACTTAACCAAGATGTGATCCCTGTTGGCTGGGTTGGTATAATCCTTACCTCTCTATTGTAGAGTTTGGCTTCAATTCCTGTGTGAGGTAGAAATTTTTCTCTATTTAATTTATTCAAGATAATAATCTGTTCTTTCTCTATTATAGATACAATACTAAGTCGAGTCTACAACCGCGATTAGCCTTAACAAAGGTTGCTGCAATTCAAGCTTAAACCACATTTGATCTTACACGACATACATACTCTTATCCCTCAGTTAGGGAGATTGTTTCATCGTAAGCTGGAGTCTGTCAAAGAATGATGACTAGTGATTATCCAGCTGCTAATAGTGCCGGGCGATTAGCCCCACCCGTTTTTTCAGCCGAAGAGCCTTCACTGATGTCTACACATGCACATTCAGCCATTATTAAATTTTTTAATTTTCTTTCTCCTTTCAGGAAGTGATAGCAGTTATTAGAGATGGAATGAAAGCAAGTTGTTATTAGTCGGGGAGAAGGGTGGGCGCTGCAACAGGTCTATGGCTAAACTGGGATCCACATTCCCTCTGTGTCTTGTAGGGGACATGACTGTTCACAGTCATCCTCGGGCAATGACTGTATGGCGTTGTGTTCGGTGCAGTGGCAGGCTTATATCCTGAAATTGAAAAAGCATGCGAAGCATTCGTTGGGGTCGGACCAGGTAATGCCCAAGAAGGTTCTTGGGAAGTCTTATGTTGCCTAGGTCACCTTTGGTGTAATTGCTGCTGCCGCCCCTGTATTGAACCCCGGGGAGTACACCGTATGGGTTTATGTCGCACCCCTTCAGAGGCTGGAAGCTCTTCACCTGTGACCATGCTGCCTGTTGATGAGTTTGATCTGAGGAAATCTTGTGCTTCCTTACGTGTCAAGTAGGCCTTCCATGACTTTGCCGAGTGACTTAGTAGACAAGACTACTATTCCCCCATTTGCCCGTGTAAGTGTCTCGAGTGTCCCCGATGACGCCAGTGGTGAAGGGCTTGGTGGCTCCCCCACCCCTTAAGCCTGGGAAGGCTGGGAAGTCTGGTAAGGTAGTTTCTGGCCTGGCAGGTAAGGTGCTGGTGCCTGTGCCATGGCCCCCGCAGCAGGGCGCAGGGTCAGAAAGAGCAAGGAGAGTGTTACCATGATCCAGACCCTGTCCCAGTAATTCCCGCCCCTTCCTCTCTGTCTCCTCAACCTCTCCCAAGGGGTTGGGCGAAGTTCCTCTTTCACCAGTGTCTATGGTTGTGCCTCCGGCCCCTCTCGTTGTGGAGTCACAGGGCCTTATCAATGTGCTTACCTCTTCCCCAGTAAACAATGTGCCCCTGTGTTGTGGCTCTTGTTGGAGCAACCTGCTCTCTCTCTCTCTCTCTCTCTCTCTCTCTCTCTCTCTCTCTCTCTCTCTCTCTCTCTCTCTCTCTCTCTCTCTCTCAGAAGCGTGCACACTGTTCTCCCACATCTTCTTTGTACTCTGATTCAGATCTTGTCTCTTCTACTAAGATGAAGAAGAAAAAGAAGAGGAAGAGGTTGAAGAAGTCAAGAGGGCCAGCCGTAGTTGCAGGGATAGGGCTTCCTGTGACACCACCTATCTTTCGAGGGGGTAGGATGGCATCTGAGAAGTTCCCAACCCCATGTCATTGCCCCTGGGCCCAGTGCACAGGACCTGCTTTCCTGGCTCTGTGCCATGGACTATCAGACTACAGTAATCCCTCGGCTATTGCAGCTCGGGTCCCGGCTTCCCCACTTACCCCAGATTGGCTAAAATAGAAATGCACGAACTTGTTCACTTTGTTCTGAAGTTGATGGATGAACCTTGGCAACCTTCACCTTGCTTCCTTCCAGGATGCTAGGCCACACTATTCTCTCTCTACCTATGAGTTGTCACTCGAGTTGGTAGAAAGCATGGTGCCATTCGAGGCTCTACTCAAACACATGCACACTTTGGTAAGCCAAGAATGTGGAGCGGAGACCTTTGTTCCCCATGCCATGAAGCATGTGGCCGGCAATGCCAGATCCGTAGTAGGAGAAGTATCTGGTACTTTTGGTTTTGCTGGGTCCTGTGCCAGGAGTTCTCCCATTGTCGTTAGCCTTCCTGGGCCTTTGTCAGACACAGTGGTCGTACTCGTACAGGGAGCAGGGTCTCCAGAGCATGCTGCCTCATCCTTGGCCTTGGCGAGGTGGGAGGGTATATGGGAGCAAGATGTCTCAAGGACTCCGGACAGTGGTCTAGTACCTGCTGAGGGAGACTCCCTAGAGTTGGAGAGTTCTTTCATGAAGGTCCTTGCCCTCATTCATGACTGCAACGGCCTATGGGAGGCAACAATGACATCTCCATCGGAGATCGGAGAAACCTTCAGTTATTGATCGACATTTCAGTGCTCATCAAGGTACGATGCTCTCGGTGTAGTACCATGGTTGGACCTGATGGACTTGGCCCTGGATCGAGTGGATCATATAATCTGTGGATCTGAGAACTCGCTGTAGTCCAGTCGGTTAAGTAAAATTCTGGTTCCACCCTACTCTCTAGGTAGTGGAGGTTCTACACGCTGAGAACACTGCGCTTGCACCTCTGTAGGTTGACCCATCAGTGTGTGCTCTGGGGTGGCACTCTCATTAGAATGACTCAAGGCGGAAGGCATGTCCTTCTCGGCATCAGAGTCGATGGCCATGGCCTCTCTCCATGCTGTTTTCTGGCCTGACCAGTGGTAAAGAGTAGTGATGTACTTTGCTAAGTCGACAAGGTTATCAACCCCAGAGGCTTTGGAGAAGTACAGGAGTCTTATGCTGTAGGGCAAGAAGGTGGTCACCTTCCTTGCCCACCAGGTAGCAAACTTGTGGGCTAATTGAGTCTTGAAGAGGCGAGACACTGTGGTTTCTCACTTTTCAAGACTAGTTACCTTGGAGGTGGCATTGGCGTTGCGGAACTAGCCGGTACGTAACACCACGTCTCTCCTTCTTGATAATCATGTGCAGATGGTGGTGCAGTCGTAGTTGACTGATTTATAGGACTCTCTGATCCAGGGTCCTTCTCCTTCAGTGACCCCGACCCTTTGAAGGTGGCGGCGGCTGCTAAACGTTCTGGGGTTCCAAAGCCTGCAGGATTGGGATTGTGGAAGGGCCCTGCGCCTGCTCCAAGACCACGGTCTGCAATGGCCGCGACCTCTTCCTGAAATGAGCCTGTGCATACACAGCCTTTTTCAACACCCAACCTGTTCCTAGTAGGAAGGGTAGCAGTGATAAGAGGGGAGGGAGAGGTAAACGCTGATGCTGGCATTCCCCCTTTCCCGCTGCCGAGAGTTGAAATATGCCTGTCTCGCTACTAGACGATAACTAGGCAAAACACAGAGCTGAGTTTTGGTTAGTGAATGTCCTTTGGGGCAGTTACTTGCTACCCTTTCAAGACTGCTGCCTCCCATCACAAATCAAGATTGAGTTTTGTGTGGATCATCCAACATCACTGGAAGCCCTGGCCTAGCTTTGTGGGCAGAGGTGGATTAGATGTTGGGGAAGAGCATGTTCGAAGTCGTTCTAGACGAGTCTCTGGTCTTCTACAGTTAGAGTCTCTGGTCTTCTACAGTTGGCTCTTTCTGGTGGAGAAGGCGAATGGGGTTTAAGACCGCTCATCGACCTCTCTCCCCTGAACAAGTTTGTATGCCAAACAAAGTTTAGGATGGAAACAATACGGTCTGTGCTATATTCCATCATAGAGGAAGATTCCATACTTTTGGTAGACCTGAAGGATGCATATTTTCAAATGTCTGTTCATCAGTCCTCTCAAAAGTACCTATGCTTCTTACCCAAAGGGACAGTATATCAGCTCAAGACTGTGCTTTGAACTGTGTATGACTCCACAGGTGTTCACTAGAGTGTTTACTGTGCTTCGGACTGTGTACGGTTTCCCAGGTGTACTCTCGGATGTTTACCTTGGTAGCCTCTTGGGCCCATTCGCTATGGATACATCTCTTGATGTTTCTCGACGATTTGGTTGATCCTGGCCTCCTCAGGGAATCCAGGATTAAGATAAAATTTTCATTTCGCCCAGATCTAGGTTTTATGGTAAACTGGGAGAAGTCGTATCCCATCCTACGCGTAGGTTGAAGTACCTGGGCTTCTAAGATAGATACGGCAGCAGTGAGTCTTTGCATCATACAATCGCATCAACAGGCTCTGGTAGGTGACACGACTATTCCTGTCCAAGATATAAGTACCAGCTCGGCACTGGCAATGTCTTCTCAATTACCTTTCCTCATTGGAGAAGTTTGTTCTACTTAGAAGCCTCCACCAGACATCCCTTCAATGGTGTCTAAAGGATCACTGTTCAGCTGATAGGGATCCCCTGTTTCATCCTGTTCTAGTGGGACAGAAGGTTTGGGACTAATCTGTCGTGGTGGCTTGACGAGGAAAACCTCACACTGGAAGTGCCACTCTACTCTTTGTCTCAAGACATGCAACATTCTGTATGCATTGAAGTAGGAGTTGGGACCACACCTGGACGACCTGGTAGTCTCAGGGGGTGTGGACCAAAGATGAAAAGCATCTGCGCTTCAACGTCCTCGAGATGCAAGCAGCCTTCCTAGGGTTGCAATTATTCCAAGAACGTTTGAGGAGGCACTCGGTAGTGTTGATGAGTAACATTACCACCATAATGACCTATGTAAACAACAAGGTTTGTCTTGCACCCTCTTTGCAAGCGGAGGAAGTGGATGCACATCTGAGTGGTGTTGCATGCTGCAAAGTTGTCAGCAAGGTACATTCCAGACAAGAGGAATGTACTAGCAGACACACCCAGTCATCAGGAGCAGGTTGTAGGAGCAGAGTGGTCCATGAATTCTCTTGTAGCTAAAAGGTTTCTTGCCTTGTGGGGCTCTTCAGGGATAGACCATTTTGCCACTCAGATGAACAGGTATCTCCCCAGTGTTCTTTTTCTCATTCAGGATCCATGGGCGGTGTTCGAAGACACCTTTTAACATCCATGGGATCACCTGGCTGCGTACGCCTTTTCACTGTTCAGCTTGATCCAGCTGGTAGTCAATAGATATTTTATTATTCCAGGAGTAGGGAAGACCCTTGTGGCTCCCAGATGGCCTCATGCCATGTGATATCCTGATCTGCTTGCTCTTATGGTTGAGGTCCCGAGAAAACTTCCCACGTAGTCCATGCTTCTCTGCTACCCAAAACTCCATAGGTACCACCAGACCATGGAGTCCTTGACTCTTCATGGGTGTAGGCTATCCAGCATCTCCTCTGAGCAAAAGGGTATTTCGAGGCACTGCACAGGAGTGAACGGTACTATGACTCGCTCTTCTCCTGTCCTAGTTCTTGGGGACGAAGCGGGCGAATTGTTACATGCTGGACGGACCTATGACTTGGTGCTGGTAAGTTACACTTCAAAGTTCCTTTCTTTAGGTCTAAGGAAGTATCTCTCTCATCCCCCTTTAACAGATGGGGGAATGGTGGATCTTATACCAACCCATTAATTATCATACCAGGTATGTTTTCAACTGACGTCCCCTTCGGAAGAAGGGGATCTCCAGTTTGAACAGGTACATGCTTGCATGTACAAGCAGATCCTATCAGCCTTTCATCCCTATGAAAGTCAGATAGGATGTTGTTGAGGTCATCGCTTTCCTTCTACACAAATCAAGTTATGATCACTTCAAGAGAAGAAAGTGAACCATCCAGTAATGTTACGGAGGACTTCCAACCCTTTAAGCAGTGAGTCTCCTTGATCAATGGATGAGGGTTTGTATATCACATAGGAACAAAATGCAAATTTTTGATGTAATTTTATTTCTTTTCCTTGCCATACAAACCCAACTCCTTTAATCCATCTTCCCTCCTCAACCACCCCTCTCAGTCTTGGGCCAAAAGGTCAAAAGTGAAGGCTTTCCAACTGGAAAGAGAGTGGGGCTTATTCCCCACACCCTCACCAGCTTTATAACAGCTTGATAACAAGCATTTATCCAGCTTGCGCTGAATCAATCTTCCTAATTAAAGGACCCAGGTTTGTGTGGCTAGGAAAAATAAAAATTACTATGAAAAATTTGTGGTTCTGCTTCCGACCTAGTTTCAAGACTACTCATAGTTCTATTTGGTTTTCTCCTGCCTAACACGCACTATCACATTTGTGGATAGATATATATGACCTATCATGGATAGTTGCCTAACAGTGGACCATCTCCTAGACTATGTCTGTGCCACAAACTGTCTCCTCATGCAACGGTCAATGTGCAGTCTATGTTCTTGAAGATTCGTGACAGATTTCTAGAGTACAAATTTTCTCTCTCTCTCTCTCTCTCTCTCTCTCTCTCTCTCTCTCTCTCTCTCTCTCTCTCTCTCTCTCTCTGAAAATAAAGTAAAATTTATAGGAGAGAAATTGTTCTTAATCTATCATAAGCTTAAATGATTTTCAATAATTTTTAGTTAGATGAAGTATGTGGTTTCAGATTGAAAAATAATGAATTTAGACTTCATATAAAGTACTGTACTGTATCTGATAATCTGATAAAACTTATTCAACGTAAGAATTTGTATTTATTATTTAAGAAAACTCTTTAAAGATGGCATATGATGCCATGAAATACAGTGAATGCTTTACTCTTCTAATTAATTTTCCATTTCTGAAATAAGCATCGCAGTCAAATCAAAGGGTAATTTCCAATTTCAGACAGCTAACTCATTAAATGTCAGTGTCGACCTTTCCTTTCTCTGACGATGGTGTTCGTAGTATATATTGAAAAAATGTTGAATAGAGTTGAACATATTACAGTAGCGTGAAGCTGCGATCAGAGGAATGGAGCAGCAGGATTGTATGGGAGCACCGAAAGGTGATAGGATATGTAATGGCTCCTCTCTTATCCTTCCCCTTGGAGGATTAGACTTGGAAAGGTCTATTCGGGGTGCGGATATCTACGGTTATCTTAGGATACGTCACTGATTTATACTCGATATCTTCGGATAGTCGTTCCGGGGGTTAGAACCCTGTGATACCTGACGGTAATTCTCTTATAATATCAATCGCAGAAATATTATACAGTATGAAGCAGCCGGAGGGAACTTCCATCTGGACGACATGGCTCGAGCCCAAAAATAGATTTTTCCCGCGTCAAAATCCCTTTTAAAGAATTTTTTTTTTTTAAAGTGTACACTACATTTATTCGTTAATAAATAAAAAGGGAATAGAAAATTATTTCTTTAACAAAGAAATCCTTGTTCATCACTCATTCAATTTATAGGGGAGAGGAGAGTGCAGGTTAAGAACAATAACAGGGGTGACATACATGTGAATCTGTTTAATTTCGTCAATGGCAAGGGGAAAGAACTTTATCTAAAATTATTAAGCAGTATTTTAAACTCATCTTTGCAGATAGTGCATTAAATAAAGTTAATACAGACAGAATAGAGTGGGAATTACTGAATAAAAAGGAGTAAGAAAGCTAATAAGGATAATACAGAATAAAGAAGGGAATAAGGAATAAACGTAGACTGAAACGAACAGTAAAAATGATTAAACAGAAGTGATGGGGAAATTGAAAATAAAGGTAATAAGGATAATACAAAATAATGGAGGGAATATGAAATAAACTAGACTGAAATGAACAGTAATAATTTTTAAATAACAGAACTGATATGGAAATAGAAATGAAAGGGAATAAGGATATTACAGAATAAGGGAGGGAATAAGGAATAAACTAGACTGAAATGAATAGTAAAAATTTATAAATAACAGAACTGATAAGGAAATAGAGAATAAAGGGAATAAGGATAATACAGAATAAGGAAGGGAATAAGGAATAAACATAGACTGAAACGAACTGTAAAAATTATCAAATAACAAATGATAAGGAAATAGAAAAGAAAGGGAATAAGGATACTGTAATACAGAATAAGGGAGGGAATAAGGAATAAACATAGACTGAGATGAACTGTAAAAATTATCAATTATCAAATAACAGAAATGATAAGGAAATAGAAATGAAAGGGAATAAGGATAATACAGAATAAGGGAGGGAATAAGGAATAAACATAGACTGAAACGAACTGTAAAAATTAGGAAATAACAGAAATGATTAGGAAATAGAAAAAGAGTCACTATATCTGGCATTCTCAATTGTGTCGACTTGGTATAATTTCAGTACTGTATATTATATCCTTCTGGTTTTATTATTTTTCTTGAAACCAGCAAAACCTTTGCCAATTTATTTAGATTTTTCCCCTTTTTATACAAGGTTTACTGAGACATTCAGTTACCTGCTCTCAGCCTCTTTGTAAATTATTAAAAATCCTTCCACCTCGAAAAACATCTATCAGAACTTCGAGGCATTCTTGGATAATTATCTAGTCCTAATAATGAAAACAGTTTTTAATTTTGTTTGAGGACTTCATTGCAGATAACATCCCCATAGCTGTGGTTACTGACGAGAGGTAATTAAAAACCGGTATTTTCGTAAAATTCAGCTTCTCTTATAGAGCAATTCATTCCCTTTTACAAGAATTCAGGCAATGGTTGATTTTCTCTCTCAGTTTCCAGCTCTCAAACTCCCCCTACTCCCCCCCCCCCCCCCCCCCTGAATGATTGAAGCTACTACTTTTTGTCAGATTTCTTGGAACTTAGAAGTAGTTTTCTGTTGAATATCTTGGGCAACTTTAAAAAAGTCCTTTAATTTCATTTAAGGGTTTGATATCAAACTCTGTTAGTGAGATATAGGCATTGTCCTACAATGTCGGCTTCTTTATCATAGCGATTTTTTTCTCTATCACAAGAACTTCAGCCAAAGAGTTTTCAAGATACATTTTAGTCACCTGGTCTCAACATCTTCGCAGTCTGTCTATCATCAAAATAAATTTCTTTCATTCCAAAGACGAAGTTAAGAACTCTTCTTCATTTTTTTTTTTTTTTTTTTTTTTTTTTTTTTTTTTTTTTTTTTTTTTTTATGAACTGAATAGGAATATTCCAATGTTTAAAAGTGTCTTCTTCCTGACCATTACTGTACTGTGTACTCACGTACAGTAAGTGTACCACAGTATATGGTTTCTTCTATTACCCTTATATACAAAAGTAATCACCAAAACTGCCACCATTCTCAAAAGGCACAAGCTGTAATGCAACAGGGTGTAAGATTAAAGATTAAAAGCATTCAAGGAAATTTTCTTTACATTATTTTCAAGACCAGTGAGGTTAAAAGAATTCAAGGAAATTTTCTGTATATTAATTTTCAAGACCAATGAGGTTAAAAGGATTCAAGGAAATTTTCTATATATTAATTTTCAAGACCATTGAGGTTAAAAGGATTCAAGGAAATTTTCTTTACATTAATTTTCAAGACCAGCGAGGTGAGGTTTTTCTCAAGCCCTTAAATTGATCAGTATCCTATCCTAGTAAATGTGTAAATTAGCAAATGAAAAACAAGTAGGATTCATTGAAATAAAATAGGATTAATTGAAAATAGAAAAATTACAGGAAGAAAATTGTTAATACTTGCGTGGTTTTATACATTCATCCCTTACCTCCCTATGATATAATAGGCAAATAATAAAAAATTATGGTAAATTGTTTTGATAAATTGATAAATAGAACTTATTAGAAAGCCTCCAAATGGGGATAGAGTGCAAGCGCTTAGGGTGGACTAGTTTGAAAACCCTAAAACAATTAGTTTTTTCTTGTGCTCAAATTTATATACAAATTAATACTGCATTAGCACATGAATACCAGATAAGTATAAAAGAAAATATTTTTGTCCTTAAATAATTTTTTTTTTTTTCTAAATAGATATAACCCCATTTTTTTCTGACAATCGTTTGTGCATATGGAATAGCACAAACTCCAGCTTGCAGTTGATATATTATTATTATTATTATTGTTATTATTACTTGCTAAGCTACAACCCTAGTTGGAAAAGCAGGATGCTATAAGCCCAGGGGCTGCAACAGGGAAAATAGCCCAGTGAGGAAAGGAAACAAGGAAAAATAAAATATCTTAAGGAGGGTAACAGCATTAAAATAAATATGTCGTATATATACTCAGCAAATTACTTTAGTGCCAAACCTCTTCATGAGGCAGTGCTAAGTATACCACCACCGTTGGACAATAGTTGTCATAGTGTACAGTATTTGCTTTCCGTTTGGTAAAGACTTATCCACATATAAAGACGTAAACCATATTTTGTACATGTTATGACTGAAGCTGCATATGAAAATTCACCAAAATGCAGAAAAGCTACCACCAAATTTAGTGGTATGGCATGCTGTGACTGGGTCTTAACATAAAGATAGGCTGGACATGACATGACTGGTTTATTAACATGACATAAGCTTGTATACAAATGATTGAGGATAACAATGACATAAAAACTTTAACAATATGAAACTTGCAAGGTCTTCCTTAAACAGGTTTTTCTAATATCAGAAAGAGAGAGAGAGAGAGAGAGAGAGAGAGAGAGAGAGAGAGAGAGAGAGAGAGAGAGAGATATCACATTACTATAATGTACAATGCACGAGCGTGTATAAAATACACACGCCTTACAGGGGCTACTACTCTGTCCCCTGCTGGTTGATTATACAGAAAATACAGTAAAACACAGTGAAAATATTAAAGCATCGGCCAATGCAGATTTTTCCATGAAAACTCAAAGAAAGAAGAAATATGTTTATGCTACAATTTATCTTCTTTAATATCATATAGAAAATTAAACAACGTACAATTTCATTAAAAAGTGTTAATCAAACTGAGACGTGTAATAAGTAACTGGGGAATTGCAGTTGGGGTCCCTTCCTGAGATAAAGTTAGAAAAAAAAAACAAGTTCTTGAAAATTTTCTTCAAAAAGTAATGTACTATGGTATATTAACCCTTTTACCCCCAAAGGACGTACCGGTACGTTTCACAAAAGCTATCCCTTTACCCCCATGGACGTACCAGTATGTCCTTGCAAAAAAATGCTATAAGAATTTTTTTTTTTTCATATTATTGATAATTTTTTTTTTAGAAAATTCAGGCATTTTCCAAGAGAATGAGACCAACCTGACCTCTCTATGACAAAAATTAAGGCTGTTAGAGCAATTTAAAAAAAAAATATACTGCAAAATTTGCTGGGGAAAAAATAACCCCCTGGGGGTTAAGGGTTGGAAATTTCCAAATAGCCTGGGGGTAAAAGGGTTAAATAGGCATTACATAAAGAAATTAAGATTTTCTAATGAAGGTTTAGTAGAGTTCAGTGTTTTCATTTAAAATGTGGTCGAACACCTAAATAATACTCTACAGCCCTGAAGTCTGAACAATAACACAAGTTTTTTTCCTCGTCGTGCTGGATAATAAGGTGGTAAACTTTACCTTAATACTTAATATAAATACGGTTGGCTCCATTTTTCCGGTACATTTCAAGGGAACCTAAGATGTCTGACAGCTGTATTCTGTAGCAGGCAATGCTGTGTTAAGCAACTGAGAAGCTGTTGGCAACGATGCATGTAAAACAAAGTCCCTGAGCTTGTAAACATGAGATCAAAAGCATTTTTTAATAATTTTAAGAAGTATTGTTAAAGAAATATTTTTCTATACAATACTTCGTAAACTTAATAAAATTACTTTTGATTACGTGTTTAAAAAATTCAACATTGTCAGTAGCTTCTAATTTGCTAAAAACAGCGTCATCTGCTATAGTGTACGGCTATCAGACATCTCTTCTCCTTTGCTTTCCATGAAGTGTTCCAAAATTAATGAAGCCAACTGTACCTATAATTACATGCAAAACTCTAGCAAATTTATTAGGTTATATATATTAATACTTTTTTATTGATAAAACTATTTGATTTTAAAGGCTGCAGCTCTGTTTTTAAAAATTGTCATATTTTCCTTTTAATTGCATGGATACTCAAGACACTCAAACCATTATTCTCTAGTCTTAGGTAGTGCCATAGCCTCAGAACAATGGCCTTCCTCTGTCTTGTGTTAGTGTTCTCTTGCTTGAGGGTAACAATCAGGCACAGTATTTTATCCATTTATCTATACTGTAGTCCATTTCTTTTACCGAGTCATATTTGCACCGACTCGCAGCGGTGCCCTTTTAGCTCGGAAAAGTTTCCTGATCGCTGATTGGTTGGACAAGATAATTCTAACCAATCAGAGACCAGGAAACTTTTCCGAGCTAAAAGGGCACCGTTGCGAGTCGGTGCAAATATGACTTGCTAAAAGAAATGTACTAGAGTTCCTTTCCTTACTGGGCCATTTTCCTAGTTGGACCCATTGGGCTTATAACATCCAGCTTTTGTAAGTAGGACTGTAGCTTACCTATTAATAATATATCATCATCATCTCCTCCTACGTCTATTGACGCAAAGGGACTTAATTAGATTTTGCAGTCGTCTACCTTGAGCTTTTAATTCAGTACTTCTTCATTCATCATCTCCTGCTTCATATTTCTCAGCCATGTGGGCCTCAGTCTTCCATCTCTTCTCACACCTGGTGTAGCCCAGTTAAATTGTTGGTGAACTAATCTCTTGAGAAGTGCAAAGAGCATGCCCAAACCATCTTCATCTACCCATCACCATGATCTCATCCACATGAGGCACCTGAGTAGTCTCCTATAGTTTCGACTATGCGGGCAAGTCCAAAACAGAAGGATGACCTAGAGGGCGTTCATGTTGGGTGACGGTGGCGTGGTCCAAGTGTGGTTTCTAGGGCCTTTGTTACGGCCCTTCCCTTTGATGAAGGAGTTATCTAAATGGAAGACAGCCTGTGAATAGTGGTTTTCACACGCCCCTGATGTATACACGACACCCACGAGGTGCTCGTGCAAGGGTAGTAACCTCTGCATTCCATGCTTTTATCTTTCTCTGGTATAATTGGAAGATTTTTATCAGAAAAGTGTAAAGAAGGACTCTTTTCACCGGGCGTCACAGGTCTCTCCCCAGAAATAGATTTTTCCTTCGTCAAAATCCCTTTTCTAATCCTGCCCTGCCATTTAACTCCCAATATAATCTGAGGCTTTCCTCTCAAATCTACTAAATCTGTTGGAGATTATATAGATAGATAAATAGATAGATAGATAGATAGATAGATTGATTTATTTTCGAGTTACAGCACCTCAGAGGTCTACATCGAATGTGTTCACATTAAGGGATTATACATATTTTAGAGTCAGATGTGAAATTATTTAACGATAATAAAATCATACTTTAAACAGTAAAGCTGTCAAGTTAGCTGAGAGAGAGAGAGAGAGAGAGAGAGAGAGAGAGAGAGAGAGAGAGAGAGAGAGAGAGAGAGAGAGAGAGAGAGAGAGAGAGATATTTAGCTCAGCAGACAATACATTAATATTTATTGTGAAATATATATGAAAGTTTCGAAGAAGCTCCTTCGGATATTATGTGAATAAAATGGAAAATATTTAGCATTGCAAATCAAATCACTTCAATTCTTTAGTTTTAGTGCATTTCCCAGATTTTTTATCTTTTTTTTTAAATTGTGAAGAAGTGAAGGCCATAATTTATGGAATTATTATTATTATTATTATTATTATTATTATTATTATTATCATTATTATTATCCAAGCTACAACGCTAGTTGGAAAAGCAAGATGCTATAAGCCCAAGGGCCCCAAAAGGGAAAATAGCCCAGTGCAGAAAGGAAATAAGGAAATAAATAAATGATAAGAACAAATTAACAATAAGTCATTCTAAAAACAGTAACAACATCAAAACAGATACAGTATGTCATATATAAACTATACAAAGACTTATGTCAGTCTGTTCAACACAAAAACATTTAATATACTCAAGAGAAATATCTTAGTCTTACTTTATCAAGTCAACCAATTTTAGCACTTTGAGCTTAAGCCCCAGACTTCTATATTTAACTTGGGGATTTTAATATATGAAATCAACGATAAACATAAGCCTTGAAGTTAGTATTCATTTTTTTCTTATTTTTTAGGTTATGTTTCTTAGTTTATTACCAAATTATCTTGAATTATCGCTTTTGTAACGATCGTTTTGACAACTTTCTCGAGTGATGAAATTTTTATCGTTTTAAGTCTTGGAAAAACCAGCTGAACTTTTACCTTTAATTTGTATGACAGTACAGAACCTCATATAAAATTCTGATCCACATCTCATAATAACTAAAGACTTAGATTTACAAACAATGAAACATAAGGTGTGGTAATAATTTAGTTTCAAGATGTATTAAACCAGTTTATAAATGTTTAAAAAAATACAGAAATACTTTTAAAAACGCAGCTCATTATATGGTATCCTATAGATCAATTTAAAGATAGAGCATCATAACAACACTGCAAAATTATATATATTCTTTCCTCACTGGGCTATTTTTTTTCCCTGTTGGAGCTCTTGCGCTTATAGCATCTTGCTTTTCCAACTAAGGTTATAGCTTAGCATGTAATAATAATAATAATAATAATAATAATAATAATACTTTTCTTTTTTAAAGTAATCATTTGGATTTGTGAATTGAATGACGATTTGATTTTTAATCCTTAAAAAATTAATGAAAGGAAATGAAAGGAACAGGAGATCAAAAGAACCATGTCAAGCCTAACCTTATAAAGGGAAAATTGGATGGGGAATCATTACTGATAATGATAAAAAAAAAAAAAAAAGATCTCGCTTCTATCAAACACTTTATGGCAATTTTGACTTCCATGCTGAATATTTTAGACAAGTGTTGTACCTCATTGTTATCTGAATATCCAACCTCGCCAAAAACACGCTGAAAAGGGATTTTGACGAAGGAAAAATCTATTTCTGGGCTCAACCTGTGTGTCGTGAAATCCTCCTTACGGCCCTTCCCTTTGATGAAGGAGTTATCTAAATGGAAGACAGCCTGTGAATAGTGGTTTTCACACGCCCCTGATGTATACACGACACTCACGAGGTGCTCGCGCGAGGGTAGTAACCTCTGCATTCCATGCTTTTATCTTTCTCTGGTATATTTGGAAGATTTATATCAGAAAAAGTGTAAAGAAGGACTTTTTCACCGGCCGTCACAGGTCTCTCCCCAGAAATAGATTTTTCCTTCGTCAAAATCCCTTTTCTAAGGTATAAATACTTCTAAATATACCAGAGAAAAAAGGTTGCATGGAATGCCAGGAATATACCCAGCTAGCTCACCCTTATAGTGTCGGTATAGTAACTGGGGCGTGTTAAAACCATTATCAGAGGTCCCTTACCAATTAGTCTTCCTTTTTTAACTTGTGTTTTTAGAAGCCATCAAAGTTGGGAGGGGAATCTTGTCACACCCTTTCAATCGTTAGAAAATAACTACTCTAGAAGTTTTATTCCAGCTGTGACCAAGTTGTGGAGTGATCTTCCTAATCGGGTAGTTGAATCAGTAGAACTTCAAAAGTTCAAATTTGCAGCGAAGGTTTTTATGCTGAACAGGCTGACACAAGTCTTTTTGAGAGTTTATATATGAAATATCTGTTTTAATGTTGTTAGTGTTTTTGGAATATTTTCTTTCAATTGTTCATTACTTCTTATATCGTTTATTTCCTCATTTACTTTCCTCACCGGGCTATTTTTCCCTGTTGGAGCCCTTGGGCTTATAGCACTTTGCTTTTCCAACTAGGGTTGTAGCTTAGCTAGTGATTATAATAATAATAATAATAATAATAATAATAATAATAATATTAACAAAACAATAATAATAATAATCATTTGACTTTACAGTTTTTACTATAATTCTACATTTTTATGAAGTTTGATAAATTATAATAGATTTTCTCTAGTATATTTATATGCTGGTGATGAAAAAGATTTAACAGTACAGTATTTCTGTCTTGGTCAATTATTCCTATGAATAAAAATGCTTGCAGGCCACAAAAGACATCCAAACACCTGAAGGCACCATGCATATTGCTAATAATAATTATGAATGCCAAACAATTTTGGTTTCCCAAATTATAATTAGACTACTACTGTAAAGCAATAATAGGGTATATGGCAAGACTTTATTATTAGTCTAATGCTATTTCATGGATGAATACATATACAATGTAAAACAATTTCTCAAGTCATCAACACATATTGAGTACTGTAGCATAGACCTGTTCAAAAATTATGTTATAGTAGAGTATTTGAGAATTTAAAATTCAAATAAGTGTGTATATGGCTGGCAATTCTTCTCCCAAACTTATTGAATATGTGACTATATATCTCAATTCCTTGGAAAGTTTTAATGTTTGTCCTCTGCAACGCTTGTTTTTTCAAATACTGTACTGTAGTTGCATGTATGAAATCACTGAATCGTGAGAGGCAATACATTCTCTGCATACATTACCGACATTACTAAACTACAGCTATAAATTTGATTTTATACAGCTGAAGTTACGAGTCATGAAAGAATAACATTGAATTTCATTACCAACTATTTTATCAAAAAGCCCATATTCAAGAAACCTACAATTTTGCAGTACCAGGCCCTGATGAAATTTAATATGCAATAGTAAACATGTGTCAAAGAACAGAAAAATTCTATATGCAATAGTAAACATGTGTCAAAGAAGAGAAAGATTCTATATGCAATAGTAAACATTTGTCAAAGAACACAAAAATTCTATACGCAATAGTTACCATCTGTCAAAGAACAGAAAAATTCTATTTGCAATAGTAAACATGTGTCAAAGAACACAAAAATTCTATGTGAAATAGTAAACATATCAAAGAACAGAAAAATTCTATATGCAATAGTAAACATGTGTCAAAGAACAGAAAGATTCTATATTCAATAGTAAACATTTGTCAAAGAACACAAAAATTCTATATGCAATAGTAAACATGTGTCAAAGAACAGAAAGATTCTATATTCAATAGTAAACATTTGTCAAAGAACAGAAAAATTCTATATGCAATAGTTAACATCTGTCAAAGAACAGAAAAATTCTATATGCAATAGTAAACATGTGTTCAAAGAACAGAAAAATTCTATATGCAATAGTAAACATGTGTCCAAAGAACAGAAAAATTCTATGATTAAATGTGTCAAAGAACAGAAAAATTCTATATGCAATAGTAAACATGTGTCAAAGAACAGAAAGATTCTATATTCAATAGTAAACATTTGTCAAAGAACAGAAAAATTCTATATGCAATAGTTAACATCTGTCAAAGAACAGAAAGATTCTATATGCAATAGTAAACATGTGTTCAAAGAACAGAAAAATTCTATATGCAATAGTAAACATGTGTCCAAAGAACAGAAAAATTCTATGATTAAATGTGTCAAAGAACAGAAAAATTCTATATGCAATAGTAAACATGTGTCCAAAGAACAGAAAAATTCTATGAGTAAACATGTGTCAAAGAACAGAAAAATTCTATATGCAATAGTAAACATGTGTCAAAGAACAGAGAAGTTATATATGCAATAGTAAACATGTGTCCAAAGAACAGAAAAATTCTATGAGTAAACATGTGTCAAAGAACAGAAAAATTCTATGTGCAATAGTAAACATGTGTCCAAAGAACAGAAAAATTCTATGAGTAAACATGTGTCAAAGAACAGAAAAATTCTATATGCAATAGTAAACATGTGTCAAAGAACAGAAAAAAATCTATATGCAATAGTAAACATGTGTCAAAGAACAGAAAAATTCTATATGCAATAGTAAACATGTGTCCAAAGAACAGAAAAATTCTATGAGTAAACATGTGTCAAAGAACAGAAAAATTTTATATGCAATAGTAAACATGTGTCCAAAGAACAGAAAAATTCTATATGCAATAGTAAACATCTGTCAAAGAACAGAAAAATTCTATATGCAATAGTTAACATCTGTCAAAGAACACAAAAATTCTATATGCAATAGTAAACATGTGTCCAAAGAACACAAAAATTCTATATGCAATAGTAAACATTTGTCAAAGAACAGAAAAATTCTATATGCAATAGTAAACATCTGTCAAAGAACAGAAAAATTCTATATGCAATAGTTAACATCTGTCAAAGAACACAAAAATTCTATATGCAATAGTAAACATGTGTCCAAAGAACAGAAAAATTCTATATGCAATAGTAAACATGTGTCAAAGAACAGAAAAATTCTATATGCAATAGTTAACATCTGTCAAAGAACACAAAAATTCTATATGCAATAGTAAACATGTGTCCAAAGAACAGAAAAATTCTATATGCAATAGTAAACATGTGTCAAAGAACAGAAAAATTCTATATGCAATAGTTAACATCTGTCAAAGAACACAAAAATTCTATATGCAATAGTAAACATGTGTCCAAAGAACAGAAAAATTCTATATGCAATAGTAAACATGTGTCAAAGAACACAAAAATTCGATGTGAAATAGTAAACATATATCAAAGAACACAAAACTCATAATAGGTATTATGAACAGAACTTGGTATGTCAGTATTTTTATCATTATTGCTAGGTAAGCTACCACCTTAGTTGGAAAAGCAGGATTCTATAAGCCCAAGAGCTCAACAGCAAAAATAGCCCAGTGAGGAAATGAAATAAGGAAAAAAATTAACTATATAAGAGATATGATAAATAAGAAAATCTTCAAGATCAGTAACAAAGTTAAAATAAATTTGTCATATATAAATTATGAAGGGAGACTTATGTCAACCTGTTCAACGTAAGAACATTTGCTGCAAGTTTACTTTCGCGTGAGTGGTTTTATGGCCCCGAGCACACTAGCCACTCTGTGGCACTACAAGTGGCCACGCAAAGTGGCGGGCCAGAGCACACTAGCCACTTTTTAGAGCCACAAGTTCCGACCACGTGGGACAACACACACACACACACACCTCACCTCTACAAAGTTTCCTGCATCACTGATTAGCAGCCACATGTGATCGCCAGAGGTCGATAGTGTGCTCTCAGCCAGCCACAAAATGCGCTGTTTGTGGCGGGGACGAGCGACAGCTTGCCACAGTCGCGAGCCACAGACGCAAGTGTGATCGGCAAAGCTTGAAAACAATGGGAACCTATGGGAGAAAATATCCCCGCCACCAAACGCAGCCACTTCTGGCTCTACAAAGTCGCCAGTGTGCTTAGGCCCTAAAGGTTAAAATTATACCAAATCTTCTTAGTATACGGTTATGATTTATTAATTTGCATTATATAGCGCTGAGTGGCCTTTGATACCCAGTGCTTATTTTAAGGCCTAAATTTTATATTCAATTTAATTCTATCAAAAGAGTTGAAAACTGGCTATAAATTAAGCTTGTTCTTTATCTTGGGAAAATTAGATAAGTAGCTTATAACTGTGGCCTAATTGGAATAACATTGTCAATGTAAGATCGTGGAGATCAGAGCAAAGACTTATCTGGTATTTGAAAAAAGGTATTTTTATCTTACTCAAACTTGTTAGCGAAGGAAACCACATCAGAGTTTCTTAAGAAGGATATTATTATTATTATTATTATTATTATTATTATTATTATTATTATTATTATTATTATTAATACAAGCTAAGCTATAACCCTGATTGGAAAAGCCAGATGCTATAAGCCCAAGGGCTCCAACAGAGAAAATAACCCAGTGAGAAAAGGAAACAAGGAAAAAAAAAAAACTAAGTAGTAATAAACAATCGAATAAAATATGCTAAGAACAGCAACAACATTAAATTAGATCTTTCATATATAAACCATAAAAACTTTAATAAAAAGGAGAGAGAGAGAGAGAGAGAGAGAGAGAGAGAGAGAGAGAGAGAGAGAGAGAGAGAGAATGAACAGCGTGCCTGAGTTTAACCTGTATTTAATTATTTTCTATTGCATATCAGCAGCCATTGGGACTTTTAAAATCGTAATAAAATAAAGGTGATAATGATTGTTAAAAGCACTTTGTAGACTATGCATGTTGCATATTTGCTTAACATGGAAGTATGTGTTGCATTATATTTCCCTGGCCTTTAATTTGATTCCTTTGACTGTGGAATATTTGCTAGTCGAGTGCCTCAATTTTAAGGGAATTATAAAATCAACACCTCTCTGATGCTACTGGTGATGATAGTAAGTAAATCTTAGCCATGATTCGCAGAATGATCTTCCTAATTGGGTAGTTGAATTAGTAGAACTTCAAAAGTTCAAAGTTGCAGCAAATGTTTTTCATGTTGAATAGGCTGACATAAGTATCTTTTTATAGTCTATATGTGAAAGATCTGTTTTAATGTTAATGTTTTTAGAATATTTTGATTGTTCATTACTTCATATATCGCTTATTTATTTCCTTACTTCCTTTCCTCACTGGGCTATTTTTTCCTGTTGGAACCCTTGGGCTTATAGCGCCTTGCTTTTCCAACTAGGATTGTAGCTTAGCTAATAATAATAATAATAATAATAATAATAATAATAATAATAATAACAATAATGGCATTTTGATTTTAACATGTGGAACTTGTCGCATCGAATATAAGAGTTCAGACGGGACAGGTCCAGGATTACTGTTGGTAGTAGAGATCGGAGTTAGGTGTCGAACGGCACCTCGCTGTAACAGGGATATCGAGAGGAGATATCTAAATGGTACGAGACCTCTGGTTATGATTTATCACGCCCCAGTATATTATACCGACACCTTATTAGGTGAGCGAGCTGGGTTCAACCTAGCATTCCTATACAATTTTTTCTCTGGTAATTTTATAGCAGTTTTTACCTTAGAAATGATGTAAAAGGAGCATTTCACTGGGCGGCACAGGTCAGAGCCCAGAAATGGCATTTTGATTTTAAAATGGGCCAGCGAAAGTTTGAAATTTTACCATTTTGATGAATTGTTTATGGTTTTACAGCTGCAATATTTTTTTCTCTTGACCTATGATATTGGTGTCAATGACCTTTGATGTCACGATGCCAGAGGATTTTAAATCATTCATTCAAATATTACAATTCAAGAAAAAATTAATATAGAGAATATGCTTGAAGAGGGAATATTATACATCTAATAAGCTGATTCTATATTACCACTGTCTGAGGATAATTACAATTAGTTTGAAATTTATTATTCAAATATGCCGTATAAATCCCAATGTTCAGTAACGATAATCACAGTTAGTTTAAATTTTCACCCTATAAATTGATTTTAAAGGGTCACTTTTCATTAGTATATAAAATTCTAGAGTTTTGTAGTAACGGTGAATTATTCAAATGCTTATTCTATAGTCAATTCTTTTTAGTGAGGCAGATTTGCACCGACTCGCAGGGGTGCCCTTTTTGCTCTGAGAAGTTTTCTGATCACTGATTGGTTGGACAAGATAATTGTAACCAATCAGATAGCAGGAAACCTTTCCGAGCTAAAAAGGGCACTGCTGTGAGTCGGCGCAAATTCGCCTCATTAAAAAAAAATTGAGTATAGTGAGTCTGTGCCAATTTTAAGAGGAGTATCAACCAATAACTTATTGTGGAACCTCTGTTTAGTGCTTATGAGTTATCTAAACAGTAAGTCTTTTAAGGACATGAACACATTGTTATTGTGGAACTGAATATCTTTCCTTCAAAACAAATTACAGTTTACCATATAAATTTTCTCAGGGGGTATGTATGATAATGTCTTTTTATTTCATGAGTACTGTACTGTACTTATGTGGTTATGTACTATTTAAACAGCCATATGTTTTTACATGCTATTTTCAAATTTTGATTATTTATTACGAGTTGTATTTTTACCCTTTTACCCCCAAAGGACGTACTGGTATGTTTCACAAAACTCATCCCTTTACCCCCATGGACGTACCTGTACGTCCTTGCAAAAAAATGCTATAAAAATTTTATTTTTCATATTTTTAATAATTTTTTGAGAAAATTCAGGCATTTTCCAAGAGAATGAGACCAACCTGACCTCTCTATGACAAAAATTAAGGCTGTTAGAGCAATTTAAAAAAATATATACAGCAAAATGTGCTGGGGAAAAAATAACCCCTTGGGGGTTAAGGGTTGGAAATTTCCGAAGAGCCTGGGGGTAAAAGGGTTAAAGGTAATAATCCCTCAGGAAAGCAGTCGTCAATGTGTTTATTTGGTTCTTGTTATAAAAAGATCTTTGGGTATATAAGGTTCAATTTTGCATGTGGATTTCTTTTTATACGGTTGAAAATGGGCTTCTAGTATTACAGTCTTTCGTACTGCCAATATACCATGTAATAATGTACAGAATAGAGTGAAAGTGTGTTATGCTCCTTGAAGACTTAATTTCTTTAAAGGCCTGCATAGCTGAGAGCAAAAGGAAGTTGATGTGAAGAATAACTGCTGTTGTCAATGTAATTTTTTGTAAATATTTATTGAATCTTGTTTCATCTTAAATTAGAGAAAAGGAAAATAATGGGTGTGCCTGCTGTCAGTAGTGTACCATAAAGCATCTTAATTTTGGAACTAATCAACATTATACGATTCTTTTCTCCATAT
Source organism: Palaemon carinicauda (assembly GCF_036898095.1). NCBI lineage: Eukaryota > Metazoa > Arthropoda > Malacostraca > Decapoda > Palaemonidae > Palaemon > Palaemon carinicauda. The sequence continues at coordinate 93,887 of NW_027170248.1, forward strand.
TGATGACATGCACAGTTGTGTGAAATATTGATTTTTCTTCATCACTTAAACTTTTGTATATAATTGTGCTTATATTAGCAAAGGTTCTATTTATTGGAATTATTCTGTCCTTTCTCTCACAGAGTCAAGCTATTGGTACTTTCCATATAAAAACCTTTAAAATGATTGTACAACACCCCCAACACAACATGTTTAGCTTACCCCTGCAGTGTCCATACAATGTTTGACTTCATGTCTTGCATATTGGCGCACAATTTGAGATTGTGTGAATTAAATTGAGTACTGATGCAGTGTTTTTACTAATATATGAGTAAATTGATTTAGTTGGTCCTTATTAGTAGTTTTCTTAGACACCCAATTATTTTGGCTTAAGAAAAAGCCTCCTCCGTTATCAATATTAACAGATGTTATTTTGCTCCAAATCATGTCTGCATGTATACATTTGACAGTTTTGTACTAGTTGATCTTTGTCTTAAGTCCCGGTGAGAGTATTAGTTTTAGAGACTATTGATTAATGAGAACATTTTGTAGATATTGTCAGTCTTAGAACTTGTGATTTGGGGGTCAGATATTTCCATGGAAGTGGTGGTTTTACTCAGTCTACTTTTAACTCTGTGGAGGCAATTTATCCAAACACCACTTTAACCTTCTTTCCAAGCACAAGATACAGGGTAAGAGCGTGAGAAATTCACCGCAGAGTTTGCTAACCTGCCTTCGTAAAAGTATGATGCATACCAGTAAGAGTGGACACTTTCAAAATGCCCACAATTATGATGCGTATATTGCACATAATTTACTAATGACTGTGCTTACAGTTTTACTTGAAATCAAATTACCGTAGTCTTGAGCATTTCAAACAATTTTCCTACTAAATTTTGCCGTGGATTTACTTAAGCTCTCATCATTGCCCGTATTTATGTCAGATTATCTAGATTTTTAATACATGAGTATTTTTGAATTGGTGTATGTATGGTCACTTTTTTGAATTTTTAAGCAAATATTTTTCTTCATACTATTCACATTTTTAATGGAATATCCTCTTTTTCATATGTCAGCCATGTTTTTTCATGACCAACCTTCTTCGTTGGAATGATCTGCTTTGTGATTTTTGTGTAAGATATTGGTGTAAGATGTAGTGGGCCGTGCGTTGTGTTGGTTCTCTGGTCTGGTGCGTCGGTCTCACCTTCTGCTCTCTCCTGCATGATATCCCCCAGCCTAGCGTCCGTTCTCCTCTGGGACCAACCAGTCTCCCCTCAATTGGCCATCTCACTCTCACTGTCACTTCACCTCACATTTCACCCGTCCCCCCCCTTTCTCCAACCCATTGCTGCCTCTGCTGCTGCCGTTTGCTGAAGATGAAGACATAAAGCAGTTTCCCCAACCATCACATTCCCTCCCAATCTTCACTTCATTTTTGTATCATCCACATTGTAGCCTTTCTTCTCTCCGTAACACTCGATTGTCTTTTGTTACGATCATTTCTTACTGCAGAGGGAACTTTGGAGATGGTCCTTGGTAATCACGGAGAACCCCCTTAGATGTAGACGCTAAATCACTGTTAGTAGTTGCTAATGGCAGCTGTAGTTTACATTAAAATTGCGCTGGCCCTTGTTAGTAAATAGTAAAATAAACACATTAGATATTTATGATAATTATATGACCTACATTAAGGAAAGTTATACTCTTCTGGTGTGTCCCTGGACACTTCATATGCTCAAAGTTGTTTGTTTTTCATGGTGCCGTTTCTCACATTTTCTTTTGTTTTCCTTTTTTGTATCCCTGCTCGCCGTCTTCATCATGAAAGGATTTCGAGGTGAATATAGAAAGAGATACTGGACTCCAGTATAACTCGTGTAGTGCAGTACTTGGCTGTAGTTGTGACTAGTGGTTTTGTTTTGTTTACCTTTACCACGCGTGTCCTACCTAGTCCTCCTTTCCCCTAAACTACCTCACTACACCTGGTCTCCCTAGACACTGTTAACCCTTCTTTCAAGTACCATTGGTGACTATCCAACTTTTGTTTTGCTACCTTTCAGTTTTTTGTGATACTTTTATGTTATTTTATGGCAAACCTAACCACCATTTTGACCAGCTCTGAAGAGCCGCGTGTCTGGTCGGTTGCCAACACCAGAAGCATGTCTTTAGCCAGTCAGCACAAGGAGTCTAATAAGTTTTAGCCAGGCAGCACTAGGAAACCTGTAACATTAGAGCAAACAGCACTAGAAGTTTGTTATTTCTTAGTCAATCAGCACTAGGAATATATACTATTCCATCCAATCAGGTTCTTCCCCATCCGCACACACACAGAGTCCCTATTTTTATTTGACCATCTCTGAAGTATTCCTTGTTTGATTTTGTTGGTTGATTTGAAGATTAGACTATAGTTTGTAGTGGTGCGTGTATACTAGATATGTTTGCTTTGGTATGCCAACGTAGACACTATATGCCTTGATCTGACTGATTTTGACAAACTTGTTTGTTTTTTTAAAATGACAGTAGAATTTATACCGGTCAAAATAAGTGATACTTCCACTCCAAATGTCACCCAGTGAGGTTATGGGCATCGTGTTTTCCCTTACTTCCTCTTTGCCAATTCTTGTTTCACCTTTTAGATTCTGTTCTTTTAAATACTTAAAACCCTATTTTGAACCTCGAAAGACAGGAACCTTATTAAGGGATAAACATGGCTTATCCCAGATAAAATTATTTCGTTTTCAAATTATAAAGACAATTCTGTATACAAAGAACTTATACATTTTGACACCATGTCTTATATACAATATATAGATTTACACAGTCAAAAATTTATGTATTAAGATAATTTCCATCAAAAATCTTCCAGTACAATGTATGAATAGATTTGTTTGCTGGCAAACTATTTTCCCGCTTCCCCTTTTGCTTTTGATTTTTTCAGAATAGCATTAGGGGATAACTATATTTTGGGGCTCAATCCCTCGACTCCTCTGCCAACCCTACGTCCTTTTACTTCCGTCTTTATTCCGCATTTGTTATTTCTCTTGCATGCTCACTTCTATCTGTGTTTTGATTGAGAACAGGTATTTACACAGATGGATGATAAGGGGGATGGAGAGGCAAGAGAGACAAAAGAGAGCACAGGAAAATTAAATACTCAGCAACCCCTGACAAGTAGTAGCTCATTGCAACCAGCAGTGAGAGTGGAAGGTTACAGTGTGAGTTTTTACCGGAATATGAAGAGCAAATCCAAGTTCCATTTTGTTACTAAAGCTTAACAAATATACAGCTTTGTCAAAGGAAAAACTCTTAACCTCAGAAACTCTTTTTTGTCAAAGATTAGTTCACGTTATGATTGACATTTACTTTAGGCTAACTTTGAACAATGAGAGTACTGTCCTGGGGGTTCCTTTGGACTTCAAGTGTATTTTGGTAGCTTAAGCCAAGTTGCTATACTAATCCTCCTAAAAATGAATAGCTTATTAAGTATTGCTACTCCTCAGTCTCCCTCTCCATGCCTTCATATTGTAGTAAGTTCAGCTTATGTTAGCTAAGTAAGGAACTGTCTTTAGTACATGTTTCACGCGAGCAGTAGACCTGTACGAAAAACGCTGACCTTTCGAAGCTAATAAACTGAATATACTACATGAATATTATCTTTCATATCTTTTAAATACCCGTTTTATATTTTATAAAAAAAAAAAAAAGATTGCCGATGACTGCTACATTATTTTAATTCACTTTAGTTTTGACTATTTTTTAATAAATCCTGTTTTTTTTTAATTAAATAATTTAATGTACATTGTTAAAATTATTAGTTCGGCAAGCTTTTACTACCAACTAAGGTTTTATCCAACTGGATTTATTTGGGCGAATGAACACCATTACGTATCTTATTGTAGCTCAAGTGTAGTACTTTATAATTTCTAGTTTCTGACTTTGTAATAAAGACTCACAAGAAGCAATGAAGTTAAACTCATTTCTAGAAATGAAGACAAAATAACATGTACAGTAAAATGAATATTTCAAAATAGATATTTATAATCTTTTAGATATAACGCAGAATTCATGCTTCTTCTGAAGTTAAATTTCATAATTTTAATGTACATACAATGTATGTTAACGTTAGGGATGATCATACTGAAAGTTCTTAGGGTCTTTTTACGAGCTCACAATTGCTTGCATTTGCTGTTTGCTATTGCCATTTGTTATAATAATGTGAGGATGTTCGAGAGTAAAAAATTTTAAAAGCATTCAATATCATTCTTTTCCAGTTCTTCGTTCGCTTGGACCATATCAGAAAGTGCTTCACTCAGAAGGGAGGAATATTTGTATTAGAGGAGTACAGTAAGTAGTGATGTTGTTACTGGTATGCTAATTTGCAGTTTTTCCTTAATGTACTAACATTTATTTAATTGAATACCGCTTCTCTATGATACATAATCATAGCCTTTACAGGTGAATAGATTATCTAAAATAACGGTACATTGAAAGATAATTATATGACGTGATTAATTTTATCGAGATATTTTTCAATGATATAATTTCATTGTCTTTTATGATAAGGTATAGGAGTACTTATTCTGGTTTTTATCTTTAAGGAAGATTAAATGTACTTTAATGTAGTGAAGTTTCTGCATTTTGGTGAAAATAGAGCTCTATTCTTATATTTACAATAATAATTGTCTCCCATGGCAATAGTAAACAAGCACAGATTGTTTTCCTTGCAACATGTACACTTGTTCGTTGATGTTAGCACATTATGTGTATGTGATCAGATTAGAGAGAGAGAGAGAGAGAGAGGACCTTTTCATCAATGCAAGTTCAATCCTAATAGTAGTATTTGACCACATGACAAAAAGGATTGAGGATGGGGGGTGGAGAGATGTAGGGGTAGAGAGGGGGTATGTTGATGAAGGAGAGGTCTAATTGGTGAGGGATCTATGGTCGTGGTTCATTCACGCCCCAGTTTTCTATACCGACACTTAATGAGTGAGCGAGCTAGGTTTATTCCTGGCATTCCATGCATCTCTTTTTTTTTTCTCTGGTATATTTAGCAGTATTTATGCCTTAGAAATGGTGCTAGAGGAGCATTTCACCAGGCGACACAGGTCCCTCGCCCAAAAATAGATTTTTCCTTCGTCAAAATCCCTTTTTTATACGATTACAAGTTATTTTTGTCGAGTCTCCGGTAACATTTGTTTTGATGAATCATTAAAGATAACATCTGAATAGTGAAAAATTTCATTCTTTTGAAATTAGCAGGCAACTTGACCAGCAATTATAGTCGGAAGTAATAGCATAAGTATCCCTTGTCTTTTTGTCTAGCTGTTGATAAAACAAATTTCTAATAACGTGCTTAAAATTTTTTTTCAGTATTTTTCAATGTTTTATATTGTGCTAGTTCATCATAATTGCTGGTTAACTACCATGTTTATAGAGTTATTATACTCTAGGTTAGTTTCTTTTAAATTCCATAATTGTTAATATTTTATTAACCAGATAACATAGCCAAATTCATAGTACTATGTCTGGCCAGTTTTCCTGAACTTATTGTGTAAAGCCAAGGTATTCTAGGTACTCTCTAATAATATTACAATTTTGTGAATTTCTCATCTGGAATAAATGAAAACATGCAGTAGTATAACAAATATAAATGGAATTCTGTAGTACGAGTTATGTATTTGTAGCTGGTACTGTACATTAATTTTTTTTCTAAGTCAATCTTTCAACACTGCACTAATTCATTGCATTTTTATATTCAACCTTTCAGTATAGGAAATGAGTCGTAGCTTATAAAAATGTGCCTAAGTCGAGAGTTTTCAGGTCCAAAAAATTGGAAGCTTTGCTGGTATAAGTTTCTGGGTTAAAAAATATTTAGTAAAGATGTAAATTTTTATGCTGCATGTTTTGAATAATACATTTATTTTTACTTGCGTGTGACAGTAAAGAAATATAGTTGGTATTGTACTAGATAGATAAAGGTAAATGAGGTAATATCAGATCTCACGAAATCTAAGATTACAGAAGAGCCTCAACTCACAAGCGTCCGACTTAAAAACATTCAGCAATACAAAAACACAAATCCAACTTGAAATAACAAAGATAAAGAAATACTTTAATAAAACAATATATCATTTAACCCTCTTACCCCCAAAGGACATACTGGTATGTTTCACAAAACCCATCCCTTTACTGTACCCCCATGGACGTACCGGTACGTCCTTGCAAAAAAAATGCTATAAAAGTTTTTTTTTTCATATTTTTGATAATTTTTTGAGAAAATTCAGGCATTTTCCAAGAGAATGAGACCAACCTGACCTCTCTATGACAAAAATTAAGGCTGTTAGAGCAATTTAAAAAAATATATACACCAAAATGTGCTGGGAAAAAAGTAACCCCCTGGGGGTTAAGGGTTGGAAATTTCCAAATAGCCTGGGGGTAAAAGGGTTAATACGGTAAGCAAAATCACATTTGTAATAACATGATATCTATTTTATATGAAACCCATACTGTTTGTTGACATTTGTAGCTGGAAATTATAGGCACGAGATTCAGGCTAGGCATACCTTAGGCTAAAATGTAACTTACAAACAGCTTCTTAGAACAAAATTAAGTTTGTATGTTGAGGACCTGGACTTATTCTATAATGTGGACACAAATATACTTTTACAACAATTGAAAATTAAAAGTACAATCATGATGCATGCACAAAAGACAGCACAGAGGTTCTTTGTTGACAAAGAACACACAGTTCCCCAAAATTACACTTTACTCCCTCAGTTATGGACATTAAACTGTAATTTATTCTTAAAAAGTACCTAGCAATCACTTTTGACACCTTTTCGAGTCTTATTTAAAAAGTACGCCATTATATTTTTGCATTATAGCAGGTTCTACTAAAATACTATATCAGGAATCTATCACAGTGCTAATCTTGTCAGATGAAACTTTTAAGAACTGTTTGTCGTTATGCTTTTCAAAGTTTTATTTTCTAGTTTCACTTGTTCTTAATCTTATATAGTTATTCATGAAAGCTAACACTGAAGGTTACATCACTATATTAGCAGTATACACAATTATGTTTTTGCTCTCGTTTAATTACATCAAAATGCTGTAGCATATGTAGAAAATCACGTATATTTTACCCTTTTGATTAGATAACAGATCCATAACAAACAAAATAATAATTACAGTATCATCATCAGATCTTATATACAACAGGTTTTCTCATTGTAGGCATAGATTGATAATTTTAGTTGTCTCCTCCTTAGTTATGTCTTGAGAATTTTTCTAATTTAATTCTCCTTGATTCATGCCATAGGCGAGTCCTTTATCCCCTGATTTTCTGTTTTTATCATCTTAAAACTTCAGCATCTATCTCAAAAAAGGTTTGATCAGCTTACTGAAGAGTTGAGTCACTCCCTCTACCAGTAGCTCAACAGTCTTTTCTCACTTCTTGCAAGCTATTTTTGCTCTTATATCTTGCCGCTTTTCAATCACTTCCGGTCCAGAATGATGCAAAATTAACAAATATTCTTCATTATGACATGTCTTTTGGGCCAGCAACAGTATAGACTACTGTAATACTACTCCTCTTCACTGTAGTATCAAAGTTAATAAATTTTAGGCAATAAAATACCCTAACTCCATTTGCATTTTTGCAATCTTTGCAATCTTGAACACCTCTACTGATGCTCCCTTTTACATTTTGTACATTCACATCTACACCTTTTCCATAACATTTACTTTTTCCATGTAAACTTTTATTTCTATGAATCTCATCTAGGGTTCATCTGGCTTCCTTCTCAGAGCTGAATAAAAGCAGACATCCTAAAATTAAAAATTCCCCATCTTTCACTTCAATAGCCATATCTGTCTAGTCTATTATACCTCATATATTGCGGTGTATGGCAATGATACTGCTTGGGTAAGCCATTTCACTCTTCTCGTTGCCGGAGCTTGAGGTGAACATGTCTTGGTCTGTGATTTCTGATTTAGTGATCATGGATTTTGATTGTAAGCTGACCTAGAGGGTCTTGAGGCCCCTCTTTTCTTTTTTGGATGATGGAGGGCCTATATATCCTGACAAGGATCAATAAAATTTACAGGTTCAATATGTTTAGATTATGATTGTCTATCAATCAAAAAAGCAACTTTAAAAACATGCAAAACTGTTTACATCGTACTGCTTCTTCAACATTGACATCACATTACAATGTGGTGCCAGGGGATTTTTTAGTTTGCTTGTAATCTATAAGAGCAACTGGTTGTACTTTTAGTTCAACAGTCGACTGTTACTTTTAGTTCAACAGTCGACTGTTACTTTTAGTTCAACAGTCGACTGTTACTTTTAGTTCAACAGTCGACTCTTACTTTTAGTTCAACAGTCGACTCTTACTTTTAGTTCAACAGTCGACTCTTACTTTTAGTTCAACAGTCGACTTGCTAACCACGCCTTACCGAAAACATTCAACGACTTTATGATAAAGCAGATGGGATTTTTGCATCCCTAAATCACAAAGTGAAACTTTTCTAAAAAAAGTATCGCTAGCTAAGGCCAAAATGCCTATTATTCTTAAACTATCTAACTATTCTTAAACTATCCTGCTGCTTCCCCCGATGCCTTAGATGACCGCGGAGGTAGCAGCAGTAGGGGATTCAGCATTATGAAGCTTCATCTGTGGTGGATAATGTGGGAGGGTGGGCTGTGGCACCCTAGCAGTACCAGCTAAACTCGGTTGAGTCCCTTGTTAGGCTGGGAGGAACGTAGAGAGTAGAGGTCCCCTTTTTTGTTTTTGTTTCATTTGTTGATGTCCGCTACCCCCCAAAATTGGGGCAAGTGCCTTGGTATATGTATGTATGTATGTATGTATTTGCAGTATAAAACCGAGGCTCAAAAAATGGAAGATGCTTCTCCATTGGCCCTAGGAGTTTTATCTGACATTTTGTCAACCTTAAGCCAAAATTGAGGTTCTTGTTGTACCCATGGTTCACTCTTGAAAACTAGTCAAATTGTCCCATGGCAGGTTTCCCAAACTGTATAGGTCACATACAGGAGTGGCTGGACTGTGTCACTACCATCGCATGCAAGGTTTTGAGCTGTTTGAAAATATGAAATTTTCTTTTATTGAGCAGCAGAAACTGGGTACATGACATTGAGCTGTTGCTCAATCTTATAGAAAATGGGAATATATACACTTGAACTTTTCTTAAGCTTCTTATCTACCCATGTTAGGACCAGGGAGAACCAGACAGTGTTTTGATTACTTTATTGGTAAAAATGGGTAATAAAGTATTAACTATTGTAGAACAGTAAAATAATGATTAATAAATTGTTCAACAGTGAATTAATGAAAAAAAAATAATTATAAATATACTAGTTAATCTCGTGCAAATTATAAAAAAACTAATTTTAATAACTTTAACAATTTTAATAATATTTTTACTACAGTAATACAAAACAGAAATGGATAAAATTTAGTAAACAAATTGTACAGACATTAAAGGCAGAATTTATAAAAGTTAGCAGGAAAAGTTTAACTTGTTAAGAAAACTGTGCAGTCTATCATTTTCCAATAAGCTAATGTTTTAGACTAAAATTATAATGATAATATTGTACATGGATAATATAGTTCAAGCCACAAATAATAATAGCTCTCATATAAACAAATAAGAAACATTAATACAGTGACTACACATTTAGAAAACTACTATTGTCCATATGGGGTAAAAAATATCTACCCCATTATTACAATTCACAAAATCTACAAAATCAGTAGATAAACTAATCACAACATAGTTTCCTGCAAAAGAATATGCAATAATTCCAGACCTTCAAAGGTTTAATGTACCTGTACAATGTCATAACTATTAAACAAAAGCAAAAGAAACATTTTAATGCTGACTTTAAAAAGTTGGGAAGACATAAAGCTAGGAAAGGGTAATACTCACATAGTGCAGTGTCAGGGAGGCAATGGGGAAAGGCATTTTGGGATATACTTGTAGTGCTGGGACGTCTACAAATAGGCAAAGGAGTAAAAATTTGAGTGCCTACGTTTACCCTGCCAGAGTTGACCCGTTGATCTACGGCCCGAGCTCATAAGCGAACTGCGCACAGTCATCTGAAACATGATGAAAATTATCAACTTGAGTTGAAACTTTGTTAACCCCATCAGAATTTAAGGATATAATATGATATGCCACGCCATTCACTCAAGTAACTCAAGTAACATGAGGTGTTTAGGCACGCTTACTTAAGCAAGTGGAGATATATTAAAATCCAGACTAACAACTGTCTTTTGCGGGAGGTCCGCCTCACAACCTAGTTGTTTAATAGGATTGTGGCATTGCAAAAGTTTAGCAGCAGAAGGGTCTAAGGTAAATGAAGAATTTAAGGCTTAAGTAAGAGGACTTTGAATTTGTACTGTGCAGCAAACTTTGAGAACCCTTACCGAGATAAAACATTATTAACACTAGACTCGACTTGGGAAGTTAGATTAGGTTTGGCAACAAAGTGGGTAGGACCAAAATTACCGCTTTTAAGAGAGGATTCAAAGGACTTTTGAATTGTAACAAAGGAACCTATTTTATGAAATGTGTAAAGGTGGAGGATCATTGTCAGTCTTGCTATAATCAGCTTGCCTAGTATTCCTTATCTTTTCCCCTGAATTAAAAGCAAGTTTCCTTTTGAGCTTTTAACTTTTAACTTGTAAGGCAACTTTTCCATGAGAGGGACTGTGAGGGAAATGCACACTTCACATCGGTTATTTGAATCAGTGTTACCCCCACCACAATACTCAAATGGAAAGTGGATCACTATATCCAAGAAATAATTCCCATGCACACTCCACAAAGTAATTGCTAAGAAAACCTGGGGAAGACATCTTGATGTGCAGTAATAAGCAAACAGTCTGGAGAACGTCTGAATTAAACTATCACGACTTTGAAATTGAAAAGGACAGAGTATCGGGCGTTGCAATTCTGGACTTCTTGCCACTTTACTGCTAGAATGTTCCATTTCTTTTCTAAAGGAATGCATTTATTGAAGTGAAAGACAATGGGAAATTTCTAAAAATTTTAAATATCTATTAAACCTAGCTTCTAGAGAGGAAGCTATATGGACATCAATGGAGATTTATGGAAATAATGTACAAAATATGTTCTAGGATTGTATGAAAAAATTATTTTTCTGGAAGAAACTTAATCTGTACCATAATGGGTTTGGAGAATAAGAAGGGTTGTTATACTTGGCAATTCAAATGTTCGGGTGGACGATGAAAAATAATATTGGTAAGAATGCAATACCTGAAGTAAATGCAATTGAAAACAATCTTTTGGAAATAAAAACATGTAAGTATAGAGATGTAAAATCAAAATGGTAATGTAATTGTGAGAGAGGGATAGTTTAAGATATATTTGATTGTTACTTGGTCGAAGCAACAGGAAAGTCCTGAATTTTAAGTTTGGGAAGGGTGGAAAATATGACAGTATATATAATTAGGGCAAGTGAATTTGATACAGAAATGAGAAAAGCACATATAAGTGAGAAATGGATTCAGGATAAAGACATTGTGGTAGAAATTAAAAGAATTATGTACAGTTCAAGGGTCACATAGCACGGATTGTTAGTGGATATAGGAGATTCAAATAAAAAGTTAAGATAGTGAAAGAAAATGCTGGAAAGTAATTAAAAAATATAGGTAAATAGAAGTGTATAACGAGGGATGATAAATTATTTTTACTGTACTATAGGAAAGTAACTGGAGAGGGGAATTAAGTGCTTGAAAGATTTATCAAATTGAAAGAAGTGAGACCGCTAGATGAAGCCAGGGATGTATCATAGTTAAATAGTTAAGAGACATATAAAGAGGAGTTGTAATAAGGTACATTCAACCTCCCAACTGAACAATTCATTTACTGTATAGAAGTTTTACACTGCATAAGTTTGGTTTTTGTTAGGGTTGTGGTGGCCAATGTGGTAACGTCCCTGACAGGTGAACGCCAAAGTAGGGTTCAAGTCCCGCTCAAACTCGTTAGTTTCTTTGGTCGCTGCAACTTCACCATCCTTGTGAACTAAGGATGGGAGGTTTGGGGGAGCCTATAGGTCTATCTGCTGTGTCATCAGCAGCCAGGCAGGTCCTTGCTTGGATGGAGAGGGCTCTTGGCACTGATCATATGTGTATATGATCAGTCTATAGGGCATTGTCCTGCTCGATAGGGCAGTGTCACTGTCCCTTGCCCCTGCCATTCATGGATGGCCTTTAAACCTTTAAATTATGGAAATCTACAGATATTTTTTACTGCTCTATTCTGTGTGCACATAAAATCTCTCCAATAAGCAAATTGCAATTCTAATATTGCAATTTTGCATTCATATTTGTGATTAACACTGCATTCGAAAATACTGTCATAACACGTTTGAAGAAAATGTGTAGTGTAACACTGTATAAACTGTTTGAAGTGTTATTAATGAGCTTTGTTAGGTGTATTTAACTACTAACCCATATATTTACACTCATGCTATTGCAAATGCTAGATTTTAAACTTCCTTACATTTAATCTTTTATGTTCACTGAATTCAATAACAGTAGATAGGGAGAAAGTTTAATGACTTTTAAAAGTTAGGCCAGGAAGTCATGGCCATTTTTTCTATGTATCTGCCAACCATTATCAAAGGAAATTGTGTGAAATTAGCTTGAATATTCATCATCATCATCATCACCTCTTCCTATGCCTATTGAGGCAAAGGGCCTCGGTTAGATTTCGCCAGTCATCTCTATCTTGAGCTTTTAATTCAATCACCATCTACTTCGTGCTTCATAGTCCTCAGCCAAGTAGGCCTGGGTCTCCCACCTCTTCTAGTGCCTTGTGGAGCCCAGCTGAATGTTTGGTTAACTAATCTCTCTTGGAGTGCAAAGAGTATTCCCAAACCAGCTCCATCCACCCCTCATCATGATCTCATCCACATATGGCACTCGAGTAATCTCTCTTATAGTTTCATTTCTAATCCTGTATTCATAGTTATATCTAAACACAGTTTGGTCACTATTAGGATGATCTCAATTCAAACACGTTGCTTGTAGGCTGCTAATCAAGAGATTTAATTTCATCAGTATCCTGTACTTACTTAGGCTGCTTAGCGATAATAAATTCATTTTTCTGTTTCACTGTGACATCAACATACTCATATTCATTAATGATTTTAAATCAAAATTTCCCTTTAATGTTGTTACTGTTCTTAAAATATTCTAATTGTTCGTCACTTACATATTTGTTTACTTCATTATTTCTTCTCCTCACTAGGCTATTTTTCCCTGTTGGAGGCCTTGGACTCATTGCATCCTGCTTTTCCAACTAGAGTTGTAGCTTAGCTAGTAATAATTGGTAGCTCTAGTCCAGCTGATTACTGCCCAATATCCTTAAATCTCCTCTCAGGGACCTGGTAGTTTGGAAAGTATTCCATGAAAAATTCTTAGGGTCTGTTTTCAGTGTGTGGTTTTGACCGAAGTTCAAAGCTCCAACTTTGGCCTATTTTCTCCGCCACTCTCGGAACAGGTAATTTCACTGAAATCAATCAGGAGACGGCATGCATCCCTAAAACTAACCAGTATATCATGTGAATCAGGATTTTTATCTTTGATTACTGGTTGCCTCATCTCCCAATTGTACCTGGTTTGATTACTGGTTGCCTCATCTCCCAATTGTACCTGGTTTGATTACTGGTTGCCTCATCTCCCAATTGTACCTGGTTTGATTACTGGTTGCCTCATCTCCCAACTGTACCTGGTTTGATTACTGGTTGCCTCATCTCCCAATTGTACCTGGTTTGATTACTGGTTGCCTCATCTCCCAATTGTACCTGGTTTGATTACTGGTTGCCTCATCTCCCAATTGTACCTGGTTTGATTACTGGTTGCCTCATCTCCCAATTGTACCTGGTTTGATTACTGGTTGCCTCATCTCCCAACTGTACCTGGTTTGATTACTGGTTGCCTCATCTCCCAATTGTACCTGGTTTGATTACTGGTTGCCTCATCTCCCAATTGTACCTGGTTTGATTACTGGTTGCCTCATCTCCCAACTGTAGCAACCAAGCAACCGGGATCTTGTGCTTTAATGAAATAGTTTTTTTTTTTAATTAACATGACTTTTATTTTTTACTTTTTTGGTGATCATTAACCTAAAGGATGTTGATAATTTATCAGCGTCTGTAATGAATGTCTACAAGGTAATCTTATTCCTGATCCTCTTGTGTGATTAGGATCGGTCAATCCTGCATTTCATCCTCAGGTGAAACATTGATAAGGAATGGATATTTGCACAAGAGCCTCTGCTTCAAGTATTAAAGAAATGGATTTTCAATAAAATTGACTTCCATATTTGCCTCGGCTTCACATGGCTTACGCCTCGAAGCTCGCTTAGTATCAACACTATTTTAAAATTTCAATTTCTTCTTTCGTTTCCCCTCACTTCAATAGCCTCATCCCCTATTATACTATTGCAAGTATACAGTGTTGTATTGCAACTAGAGTAGTGTGCGGAAGCCACTCCAATTTACAAAGCAGTCAATACGTAATTAGCAACCTCTTTAAGTCACTAATCAGTGGAGAGGTCGGAGGGAATACGTGACCCTTGGGTAAGTGTAGAAATAATCAATTTTATTATTAAAACTCCCTAAACTTTTATGAATCTCATCCAAGGTTCACATGGCATATCACTTAGAATTTGTTTTTCAACTCGAATTCCTCTTTGCATTCATATTATCAAACCCGGAGCAATCGGACTTTGATACGACGACATAGCTGTTGAGATGCCCCTAACACAGTTTGCTTCCCCATTTCTTATACTGTATATTTTTAGATCTGTGAGGAAATGATCATTCTACACAGTGTGCATCATTACACTGCCAAAATAATTTTGTCACTTCATTGATCCCACATTTCTCAGTTCTGTAGTAGAATATCATTGTGGCTTTAGAAAAATCTCTTTTGGTCAGAGCATGCAGTTCAGCTTTCAACATCATCGGTTCTTCTCGAGCATAGTATCTTTTTAGTTTCAGTCAAACGTACCTTTACAATGTTTAAGGGTGCTCATCTATGCTTGGCATGTTGGAGGGGGCTAATCTACTCATTTCTACTCCACACATTTCACCAACAAAACTCATCCGTGGCTTCTGTCATAACATATAGATAACCTTCCCTGATCCATCTTGTTCACATGCTTGTCACCTTCTCGTGAGAAAGATCCTCCCCTACAATGGTAGTACTGATGTGATATTTCAAAAAGGAAATTGATTTTAGGCATTATATTTTCTCTCTTGGTCTCCAAGATTAATTTTAATTTTTTAGCAAATTCTTGGTCAGTTTGACATCAGCACAAAATTATATCTGCATGTAATATGGTAATGTTTTGTATCAAGAACACATCATTCACTTGTTGAAAATGTGTCTGCTATTTTTTTACTTTGTGATAATTTGGATGTCTTATTCTCTTAATAGAGATACTCATTGTAGATGAATATACTTAGTTCAAGATGATTACTTAAACATTTTTTTTTTTTTTTTTAGTAAATTTTACCTAAAATTTCAAGATTAGAAAAAAATCATAAAAAAAATTGACTATCTTTAATCAAGTTAAATTCATCTACAAGCTCCCATTAAAGATTTCAATACAGTTTTCCCCTCTTTATGGCACAATATTTAATATTTGTAGGAAAAAAATATTAAAAAAATGTGGGTGTATCAGTGTATATTTTATGGTACCCTGAAACTCACATTTAATAGTACTGTACAGTAATTCAATTTGACTTTTTGTCCTAAGAAAACAAATAACACTGCAATAAATTTTAAACTATAATTTAGTGGTAAGCAGCTTTTCTAGATGGACAGTCCAAAATTAAACCATTGTTCTCTAGTCTTGGGTAGTACCATAGCCTCTGTACCATGGTCTTCCACTGTCTTGGGTTAGAGTTCTCTTGTTTGAGGTTACACTCTGGCACACTATTCTATTTAATTTCTCTTCCTCTTGTTTTGTTAAAATTTTTATAGTTTATATAGGAGAAATTTATTTTAATGTTACTGTTCTTATTCCTTGTTTCCTTTCCTCACTGGGCTATTTTCCCTGTTGGGGCCCTTGGACTTATAGCATCCTGCTTTTCCAACTAGGGTTGTATAATAGAAAATAATAATAAAGTCTGAAACCTTCATAAACACCAGACACTGAAATTACTGTATACACTGAAACTACAGTGCACATTATCACTGATAGTAAGGTATTAATAAATATTATGTGACCAGTACCGGGAAATAACTTTAATTACCCGTCAATTTATTCAATTTATGAGGCTTTAGTGTATGTATTTACTTAAAGGCATCGGTAACTTTAGCGTGAGCAACGGATATGGACAAAGCACAGGTATCGTGGTACAGTATTATTTGAGTCGATTTTCTGTCATCTGCTTTTATATGATTTTAATCCTTATATTACAGATCCTAAAACTCGTCATGTTATTCAAAGGAAATACAAGTCTGCCATGGTGAGTGTAAATATTGTTTTATTCTTTGAGATATGCATGGTTTTATTTGAAATATATAATTAGTATAATTTATAATTTGATCAATTTGGAATATATAATTAGCATAAATGTATAATTTGATCAATTTGGAATATATAATTAACATATTTAATTTGAAATATTTAATTAGCTTAATGTTATTATACAGTTTTTGATACATCAAAATTATCCTACCCTAAAATTAACAAATCGGTATTGCTTAATATAAACTACTATTTGAGTGGAATTATAAAACCTAAAAAAGTGTAAAATAGATTAGCTTAGGTTATGGAAAATGTGAGAATTGTTACCATATAAAATACCAAAGGTAAAGAGGACTAAGTGATTTATTGCTGTGTACAGCCTCAGGGTCAAAATACTTCAATAACACAAATATCTATTTAATGTCATTGAAAATTGTCATATTTTTTAAATGGGAGAGAAAGCGGGAGAGGGACTACACATATTCTCAAAGACAGGTAGGATACAGAAAATTAGTTTTATGAGACTATATTCTCCTTTCGGAATCTTATGGCTTTTGCCCAAACGAGTTTGTTCTTCCAAAAAGGATTTATTGGTGGAAGGAGGCCAAAAAGCCAGGAAGGCATTCTATTTTGGGTTGAATGAATACTTTAAAGTTTAACATCAGCTGTAACAGGAAACTCGTGATGTACTGTAAATGGTAATCCATATCAAGGTAACTTTGAAATTAAGATATGATGTGTAGATTGTTGGGGAAAAAAACTTCAACCACTTCGAATCCAACTTTTGAAAAGTGGCCACAAAAGCTACATATCTCAACTAAAGAAAATTGTTTGATTGTCAAAACGAGGAGATGAACAATATATTGGGAGGAGTGATGGAAATGGAGGTACAGGGAACAAGATGGAGAGGGAGACCAAAGCGAAGGTGGGTGGACTGTATCAACGATGACCTTCGATCAAAGCGATTAACCGGTGATGAGGTGTGGGACATAGGTAGATGGAGAAAGCTGACCAGAAACATCGACCCCACATAGGATTGGGAAAAGATGTAGACAAAGAAGAAGAAGATATAAAAAATGTCTCTAATGGACAACAAAAGACAGTGCAGTAACTGCGTATGGAAAACTGATTAGTGTATAGATAAATATATAAGTAATGGTATAATGCTTGAAAAATGGAACGCCAACTGTATACATCTAAAAGGTAAACAGTTTTCTCAAGACATTAGCCAAATCACTAATTCAAGTTATATCCATTGGCAAGAAACAGCACCATGAATCCATTATTAAATTTGTCTATCACTCAATTTAATTAAATTCTACTGTATACTATGACCTTCTTATGGGTTCATGAATTGTGTAAGCACCTAAACACTAATTCATTACCAACTCGCATCCTACCTACCTAGAAGTTACCCTTACTTTGAGACTTCACCACTCAAGGTTCTTCAGTAAATCACCCTGGACTGTAACCGTGAATCTGATCAGTGTAGGCTGCATCCTTGAATTGAAAATTAGCCCAACTCGGGAGAAGAATCCAGCGTGTGAAGTAATTTCACTGAAGATAATCTCCGAAACACATCCTATATTAGGTAATATAGAGCTGTTTCAGTATCACCATCCATCCAATGTAAGCAGCCCTTGCAGACAGTATCGGGTCTGATCAGGTTGATATGAAGACTCAAGTGACAACAGAGGTGGGTATGATAAATATTTGGTTGAAGTTCTGCCACTGACCAATTCATTGCCAACCAGTTGTACAGTCAATTTCATATCCTTTGGCCTATTTTTGCAAACATTTTGTTTGGTTGGATAAGGTGTTTTAGTTGAAGATTTCATGTTGCAGCTTTGCTACTAGCCAATCTGAAACTAAGTGCTTTAACCAAGCTGCAACCATCTCAAATTAAAACATATTAACCAACCAAACAAAATGAAGGTCTTTTCTAGAGGTTGGATGAATCGCCCAATGGAAGCAAAACCCTTGAAGACCATTAAATGCATAAAGTCTCTTGGGTGTTAGATAACCACACTAAAGCAACACCTCAAGAAATGGGTCTGCCAAAGAAGTTTATCAACAGACTGAGATTTGTGGTGGACCATCAATCTGTTTTCTTAACACCAATCACCTCAATGTCCAAGGAATAAGAACTTAAATCCAAAGAGAATGGATGTAAAACTATGGGCTATTGCAATTCAAGTTGGGAGCTTGTTCCCAGATATGCACCCTAGTATACATGTATCATATCTTGATGCTCTCAGTGACCCAAGGCTTCACTATTATCTTCTGACTTGACCACCAGAATTCTCACACTCCAATGGAAGAGTTATTGGGGGAACACCACCATCATCATCTATATTTTCTGTTATGCAATATGTTACTAGGACATCCTATTCTTGGTATGAAAGAAGGACACTGCTGCAGTAGTCGAGATACTTAAACAAAAGTTTCCTGTTCGAGTGGGGCCAAGCTGAGACTGGAGTAAACACTCCTGTGAACACTTGGGGTGAGGTGGACTGTCCAAAGCCCAGGACTTTGAAGGATGAAGTGGACATACTCTGCAGGACTGAAGGATGGGGATTTGTAAAAAAGCATGAAGTCTTTCTCAGTAATGGCTGACCTTACGCAGTTTTAGGAACCGCATTGAGAGATTGGGGAAGATCTGACTGTAGAACCCCAGAGCACTACCTTGGAGAACTTAAGCGCATTCTTCTCATCCAACGCTTTCCCTTCTACCACCATGGCCAAATCTTGCGGAAATTTCAGAGGGAAAACTCCGGACCACCATAAAAGTGCAAGCAAAGGAGGGCCATAGGACTTCTATAACCTACTGTTGGCTTAATGTCTGTCGCCTTGCTCAATGTCAAGACAGGCATTTCCTCACTTGTGGTACCTGGAAGAGTGAACTGGAGACTTCAGTGTCCCATATCTCTTTTCTTACCTGTGCCACCCTTCCTGCACTGTCCATGCTGGGGACTAAAGAGTGGAGCACTATCCATATCTTTCTTGAAGAAACAACTGGAAGCCCTAATCAGGCCTTTAAGGGAGTGGGAAATTTCTTCAAATCCAATCTTGTCGGAGGAGATTTCTTCAAATCCGATTTGTCGGCGTCACAGAAACTGGTCTTCCTGTAGCTACCCTCGAAAGTACCCACAAGATAGATGAGAGTCATGGCTAGTTTTTCTCCTCTCCATTGTTGCCTCTATGTTCTTCTGAGGAAAGTGACAGTCTCCAGCTCCATGGTATTCCACTGTTCAACTTGTCTGGAGAATCAGGAAACGACAGCATCCCTCCACATTCTCAGGACTTGGGTAGCCCTTTGGTAGCTAGCTGGTGTGCAAAGAAAAGTCACTGCCCTCACACTTTACAAAGCCAATTTTCTGTACTTCTCTAAGGTCTCAGTATATTATAAATCCCAAGTAATGTTAAAGTAGGCAACCGCACTGGACCTCTGCTCAGTTCAGGAAGCTGGCCATGGAATAGGATTCCATGTCAGCAAACTCAGAAGAAAAACTGTGCTTTTTGGTCTGAATCTTTCCACGGGCAATCCCACCATCAAAATAGAGACTGCAGGATCAACAAAAAGCAGAAATAGGCTTGCATCCCCTCTCAAGTATTGTACGTAGAATCTTCCTTGTCAAGCGTGTGTGTCTGGAAGGCAGGATCTTACACGACCAGCATAACTGCAGTAAATTCTGAGGCCTGGAGGTATGAGAAATTGGTCTATTCAAGGCCACACAAGCCATTCTGTGTATGGCAACTCAAGGGGGTACTTAGATCCTTGAGAGGTGCCAAAGCATTTGTCAATTTCTTACATCTGACTGTTACAGAAGCCACCATAGCCTTCCAAGTTTATTTCAACATAAATGCACTCAATCTTGGGATTGTCCACTTCTGCTGGTACTGGACCATGTTGGGAATCACTGGGGTGTTGAAACCACACGCTCATCATCCATCTTTAAGGGGGCCTCAACAAACATCTTGGATGGTGGTAGTTCTCCAAAGAGCAAGCATGATCTGGACTGTGAACGAAAGAGTGAATGTACTCATAATTTTAAGATACAGTAATAAGATTTTGAAAATTCTGGAGGCATGGCCTTCCCAACCAGACAAGATCATGAGTATGGAAAAAACCTTAAAAAGGGTTATGTACGGCCCGATCAGTAATATTCGTCCCCTTCAGTAAACGAAACTATTATTGGAACACCAGAGTCCCAAGACTGATGAAGCACAGTGTAGTTTAGTGTATGATTTGTGTCGCTAAGCACAGGATTGGGATGCTCCGGGTGTGAAAGACCTAATCGTCAATTCCGAATACGCAATGGGATACCGCCGTGTTCATAAGAGCGCTTGGAGAGGTCTGGTCGGTTATTCTTGTTCCCAGTCGCATATAAGCACGAGAAATTAACGATGCGTGGACTAGCTACTCTGGGAAAGACGGTGATCTTGCTTCCTTCCATGCAAACAAGTGGAAGCGTCTCTAGTATAACCTGGGAGTCAAAGGAAAAATAATCAAAAGGTGACCAATTAAAAGATAGATCACAAGAAAACCAAGAATCACATTTTCAATCCCTTATGTCGGGGAAGGTCTTGTCGCCCCTTAAACAAAGAAACCGATCTTTGATTCCAGAATCGGCAGCCCTTTATTCTGCCCAGAAACTTAGCTGCCTACAAGACCAAGCACCAGTAAAGCAAGTACGTAAACTCCTATACCCTTTACCATCTCAGTCTGGATTGGTTCTCTGCACCACAACCTTGTCTCATGTAAGCAGGGGAAAGATTGATCACAGTCTTATCTGGCTCCAGTCATCTGGTTTTCCTGAACTGCTACTTCTCGAAGTAGCAGTGTCAGAATAATCTAAAGAAGCCGAGGCTGAGGAGGAGGAAGAACTGGAAGTGAAACAGCAGACATGCTTCTTCAGGACTGATGTCTTAGAAATCAACAACAACACTCCCATGGAGAAAGATGGTACATAAGCCTCTTCCAAAGTAGCAGACACAACACCACCATTCAGCACCTTCGTAGGTGAAGCAGGAGTCAAGATGACACTAAGGGCAGCCACAGAAGTCCTGGCATTGGCAAAAAAGCCTTCACCCACAGACAGCACCCCCAGCGATGCCCAAGAAGATCAGCTTTATTAGGTGCTTTATTAGGTTTATATTGTCATCATTGTCACGCAGCCTCAAGTAGCGATAGAATGACTCCAAACAGTCAATCCTCCCAACACGAAATGCCCAAAGATAATTAGATTAATTGCAGAGTTCGACACATATCTGCCACACACACTTATGGCTTTACCCATGAAACAACTGCATATCCTTGTATTTTTTATTTAATTTATCAAGGTTTACCCAGGCACAACTGAATGTTTGCCCAATTCTCAATAAATTCTAGAAAGAGAAAGCAAGATATATAAACAGACAAAATTTGAGAGCCAGCAAGACTGTCTTGCTGTGTCTACTGCTTGCAGTCAAAGTAAAATAAAATCAGTGTGTCTTCCTGACTGACAAGTGGACGGTGCTTCCACTTCACCTGTCAGTAATTATAAACAACCTTGGCCAATTATAACAGCCGTTTCGGCTCTATTGAAGTCATACAACTATTGAAGGACGATATTTTGTATTCACGTAGGAGCAACTGAATGTTAGTTTTACGTTTTGAACTATCAAAGCAATGAGCTACCAATTAACATAAATCTTAAAAAGAAACTGTTGATATATAAAAATTTCTTAAAACAATTAGAAAAAAAAAAATTCACTGCCCGGCTCACCTTCAAAAAGTCACTAGAACAATGCTCACAGGTATTCATAGTAATTTCAGATGAAAACAATGAAAATGTATGAATACAATAACTCAAGATAAAAAAAATCTGAATTGAGGTTAGAACAACTGTTCTATGCAAACAAGTATGGCATGTGAATTGAAATGACTAAGGAAGTATGGGATGTCCATGCCTATATATACTGTAGTCGACTTCAACAGCCATACTAACTCAAAAATTCATTGGAGTAGGCATTTTACAGGGAAGAAAAACAGGAAATTTGAAACAGCTTTAAAAGAGAAGCACATGAACATTAGGGGAGTTTCATGGAAATAATAATTTACTAAGTACTTTGAATTAAAAAATAATTACACTAGAATGTGTGCCATAACTTAAAAAGGTAAAGTTCCAACATTTCTACCTAATCTGTTGCAACTCACATTAGATATCTCATTAGACTTATAGTTACATATTTTAGATTACTAATAGCAGCCATCTTAAAGTGTTTTGTTAATAAAATTACAGTACTCTACTGTAAAAGTTCTATAAAAAATTACCAAAATGTTTTTGTATGTCTACATCATGATATCTAACACTTACCTTTTCATCCACAGGCTGATCAGATTTGTTATGCAGTATTGTGTGTGTTTTCTTACGTGGCTGCCGGAAGTGAACAGAAGAAGATGGAAGTTGCACAAGAACATGCAAAGCTCGCAGCGGCAGTCGCCGCAGCCGCCCACAAGCGCCACTGAAAGCCTGCGAAACATAATATATCTAATTCCAGCTGCAAATATTCTGTTAACAGTATTGAGTCATTACTGTACAATACGTAAGCCGTTGTATTGTACTTCGTGCAATGTTTGGCTTTTTAAAGGACCATTAATTTTACCCGTATGCAGTTCTAAGGAACACACATTCTTTAGTATAATTGGAAATAATTATTGTAGAGCAATAAGCAGTAAAAGGCTGTCTGATGTGTGATATTCATTTTTTAAATGTGACTATATTTCAACTGTTGTATAACCAAATTGCTGAGATCAAATTGTTAAGCATATCCAATCACAGAAGATGGCAGGTTGTTTTTCAGTTTTTTTATGAAATACGAGAAAGAGCGGGAGTCAAAAGTACTGTACAATGCAAATTATCTGAATTGGTACCTATAGTCCATTTCTTTTAGCGATGCATATTTGCACCGACTCGCAGCGGTGCCCTTTTAGCTCGGAAAAGTTTCCTGATCGCTGATTGGTTGGAATTATCTCGTCCAACCAATCAGCGATCCGGAAACTTTTCCGAGCTAAAAGGGCACCGCTGCGAGTCGGTGCAAATATGCATCGCTAAAAGAAATGGACTATAGTGGTACGTTTAAAAATTTAACACAAAAATATTTTAACGGTAAACACTTAACTCCAGTGCATTATCCCACTCCGGATGCCCTTTTGGGAGGTTTTCCCAGGCATTGCTTCTGCATAATTATAACATTATTCATTTCTTTTATAAGTGAAAGTTTTAAAAAGATGGGAAAATAAGTGCAGTTAGTAAAAAAAAATAATTGAAAGTGGGAATTGGTAAACACTAAAGAAACAAAATTGATTTGTACTTTAGATGTTCTTATACTCTAGAAAGCATATCTGCTATATTGCTGTGACTTGTCGGTATTTTGCTATCTCAATACTACAACTCCGAGTCTATAATTACTTTAAAATGAAACTTTAAACCGTTTGAGAATCAGAATTAATGCTACAACTCCAAGTCTATAATTACTTTAAAATGTTTGAGAATCAGAATTAATGCTACAACTCCGAGTTTATAATTACTTTAAAACGGAACTTTTTAAACCACCCGAGAATCAGAATTAACACTTCAACTCCGAGTCTATAATTACTCTAAAATGAAACTTTAAACCGTTTGAGAATCAGAATTAATGCTACAACTCGGAGTCTATAATTACTTTCATTTTTAAAATGAAACTAAACCGTTTGAGAATCAGAATTAATACTACAACTCCGAGACTATAATTACTTTAAAATGGGACTCTTTAAACCGTTTGAGAATCAGAATTAATGCTACAACTCCGAGTCTATAATTACTTTAAAATGAAACTTTAAACCATTTGAGAATCAGAATTAATACTACAACTCCGAGTCTATAATTACTTTAAAATGAAACTTTAAACCGTTTGAGAATCAGAATTAATACGATAACTCCGAGTCTGTAATTACTTTAAAATGAAACTTATAAAACCGTTTGAGAATCAGAATTAATGCCACAACTCCGAGGCTATAATTACTTTGAAATGAAACTTTAAACCGTTTGAGAATCAGAATTAATACGATAACTCCGAGTCTGTAATTACTTTAAAATGAAACTTATAAAACCGTTTGAGAATCAGAATTAATGCCACAACTCCGAGGCTATAATTACTTTAAAATGAAACTTTAAACCGTTTGAGAATCAGAATTAATGCTACAACTCCAAGTCTATAATTACTTTAAAATGGAACTCTTTAAACCGTTTGAGAATCAGAATTAATGCTACAACTCCGAGTTTATAATTACTTTAAAATAGAACTCTTTAAACCGTTTAAGAATCAGAATTAATACTACAACTCCGAGTTTATAATTACTTTAAAATGAAACTTTAAACCGTTTAAGAATCAGAATTAATACTACAACTCCGAGTTTATAATTACTTTAAAATGAAACTTTAAACCGTTTGAGAATCAGAATTAATGCTACAACTCCGAGTCTATAATTACTTTAAAATGAAACTTTAAACCGTTTGAGAATCAGAATTAATGCTACAACTCCGAGTCTATAATTACTTTAAAATAGAATTCGTTAAACCATTTGAGAATTGGAATTAATACTACAACTCCAAGTCTATAATTACTTTAAAATGAAACTTCAAACCGTTTGAGAATCAGAATTAATACTACAACTCCAAGTCTATAATTACTTTAAAATAGAATTCGTTAAACCATTTGAGAATTGGAATTAATACTACAACTCCAAGTCTATAATTACTTTAAAATGAAACTTTAAACCGTTTGAGAATCAGAATTAATACTACAACTCCAAGTCTATAATTACTTTAAAATAGAATTCGTTAAACCATTTGAGAATTGGAATTAATACTACAACTCCAAGTCTATAATTACTTTAAAATGAAACTTCAAACCGTTTGAGAATCAGAATTAATACTACAACTCCGAGTTTATAATTACTTTAAAATGGAACTCGTTGAACCGTTTGAGAATCATTACCAGTGAATATAGATTTCTTTAATTGTTAATTCTGTTATACATTTCAAATTTGTACTTTTTGATAGACACTGGTAGTCGAGCTGGTGCTACAGTAATACGTATTATCTTGTACTTCAGAATTTTTACAATAAATGTTGTAAATGTTTAGGTTAAATGCATGTGTAAATTACTGTACATTGTGTAGATATTGTAATTTGAACATTGTTATCCTGTATGTGAGTACTCTACACGTCCAAACCTCATAAGTGTGCGTGTATTTTAATTTCCGTTCATCACATACCTAGAAATCAGTGCCTACCATATGTAATACTTCGGAAAATAGATGTAGATTAGTTTGGTAGAATGTTGAATACTGTATTTAATTTTGTTACATAGGTTTGTAATCATGTGGTCCTATTTAATTTTGTATAATTACGAGACACGTCTACAAAAGAAAAGCTTCATATAAAAAATGTAGCTACGGGATTATTTAAGGACGTCAAAATTGTAATTCTTCACTAACTTATTTGTCCAATGGAAGATCTGGTCTCATTTTAGTACTACATAAATTTGATAACTAACTTATGTACATTGATCAAAGCATATACTTTTAATAAATCAAGCGGGGGAGATGCACGTGAGATGCACGGTAACGTTGTACATTGGCTGATTAATGAACCGTTAATAAGGTTCTCTGAAATGTACCTTCACTACTTTGGCATTATGAATACAGTTGTAAATGTAAGCTATTAAAGTAATTTTTCACCAACTTAAAAGAATAATAAGAATTATAATGGTTATTCCAACTACATCTAATATATAAATGGACATATTTTAAGGTGCTGTGATATGTAATAGTATAATTTGTATACAATATGAAAATCAACAATATATTTTAAAAATTAGGTTCAAAATTCAACATCTAAACTAAATATAATATAAAACAACTTCAGTTACTGATTTATTGCATAAGTCTGTAGATCTGGTCAGTATTGATACCATACATTGAGTCGGTAACTAAACGGCACAAATTATCCACTCGTCTACCACCAACGTAAGTCACTAAAGCAAATTGTGTATGCACTTTATAAATATTGTATTTTTCCTAAAAGTTTCATAGGGGTTTTTGATGTGGAAAATGCAACAATGATCATTACTCTTTCGTACAGCTCAAAGTGCCTTTTCAGTTTAAGGTATATTAGGCCTATAATTTGCTAAGCATATCATTATATATATATTATTGTTACAAGCCAATAGCCAAGTACGAGAGGTACATTTGAGAGAACTTTTCTTCATCATTTTGTAATTTTCCTGTTAATATTTCATGTTTGCAATATCCTAAAAAAATGAAAGTTAACGATAGAATACTGTAAATAAAAAAGAATTTCATGCCTCCAACTTTTAAATTTAATATGATTACCTGTGATTGCTATACAGTGATTTTATTTGTGTGTTCTGCAGTAAAGACAAACAATAAGAAGAAATTTTTTTTTTCTATTCCTATCTATCAATGCTAATAATATTTACCAAATTGGGAACAGACATTACTATTCTGTAATACTTTTAAATTATTTGAAAATACATGATGTTATTAATAATTATTGCATTAACCCTTTTACCCCCAAAGGACGTACTGGTATGTTTCACAAAAGCCATCCCTTTTCCCCCATGGACGTACCGGTACGTCCTTGCAAAAAAATACTATAAAGACATTTTTTTTCATATTTTTTATAATTTTTTTTAGAAAATTCAGGCATTTTCCAAGAGAATGAGACCAACCTGACCTCTCTATAACAAAAATTGAGGCTGTTAGAGCAATTTAAAAAAAATATACTGCAAAATGTGCTGGGAAAAAATAACCCCCTGGGGGTTAAGGGTTGGAAATTTCCAAATAGCCTGGGGGTAAAAGGGTTAAATTATTTGAAAATACATGATGAAGTTATTAATAATTATTGCATTAATACAATACTGTTTAAGGAAAACTCTGACAGACTACTAGCGACTAATAAAACCTTAATTTTCCAAATATTCTATAATGTCATTTAGTAAAAATTACAATACTATTGATTATAGATCTCTTAAAATACAGATTATAATCATTTAATGAAACATTTAAACTATAAAATTAGTTATCCAGTTTTTTAATTGACTATTTTTAGCAGAGAAAATACAACAAATATTTTTTTTTTTACAATTTAGAATTTAAGTCAATTTAACTTCAAAGTCCTACAAAAGTATTTCTTTTTAACCCTTTTACCCCCAAAGGACGTACTGGGACATTTGACAAAACTCATCCCTTTACCCCCATGGACGTAAAGGTACGTCCTTGCAAAACACTGCTATTTACATTTTTTTTTTTTTTCTTTTTGCATATTTTTGATAATTTTTTGAGAAACTTCAGGCATTTTCCAAGAGAATGAGACCAACCTGACCTATCTCTGACAAAAATTAAGGCTGTTAGAGCAATTTAAGAAAAATATATACTGCAAAATGTGCTTGAAAAAAATAACCCCTGGGGGTTAAGGGTTGGAAAGTTCCAAATAGCCTGAGGGTAAAAGGGTTAAATATCAGTAACTACTGGTGTGTACTTAGATGGTAGTTATCTTGAGAGTAAAATGACCCCAAAAAAAACAATGTAAGCTAACTGACAGTAGGAATATCAACCTGATATTAAACTTCAGAGAACTAATGTTGTAAATAGCATGACTATAAGCTCATTCTGATGAACATCATGTATCCCTTCTATGGTGCCAAAGTACAATAGTAATTTTGAGAGTGACTGACCAGGGTTTGTAAGGTATATCTCGGTGAAGGAAAGGATCCTAGGCAAATAGGAGTGGTAGCATTTAGTATAAATGTAAGTGATTGGAGGTTCTTTACGAATTGTTGTTGCATAGAGGGACTTAGCATATCCTGGAAAGATTACAGTAGGATTTTGACTGAAAAGATTTAGGTAGATTACTTTGAGGAGCATCAATTAATACGAATGCCATGCAACACGCGGCACTCGGGAATCATCAGGGTATCCTGAAACCGATATTATCCAAGGACTATTGGAATAATCGGTAAACCAGTAAAGTGAGGAAAGGCTAAGGCATTTAGAAGTTTACAGTTTATTGAAAAGTGACAAATACTGTCAACATCCCTGGAACTTGAGAGCAGCTTACTGGAACATGTTCTAAAACTGGATGACAGTATACTGGAAGTTCTAGATCAATACGGAAGCAAATGGTTCCTTCTCTGTTAACACCCATAGTGCTAGATGCCTTTCTGCCATGCACAAAATGTGAGGGGCCACTGACCTTCCTCCATGCCCCAGATGATTGAATGCGTCTGATAGAACATTCCTCTTGTTGGATTTGATATTGCGTACAGCTCTATCATGTCGGCCCAGGTGTGTACCTGCTTGGCCAATCGTAAAGGGTCTTGTGAAGCCATACCCTTTGCATATAGACGAAAGTTTAGAACGGTCTTCTTCAATGCTACCAAGTGACATATCAAACACTTCGGAAAATACCACAAGCCTTGCTTAGTCTTCCAGTAGGTTGAAAGCAGATATTTACCTCTAAAAACAAGTTGAAAGCAAATGTTTACTTTTAAGAACCAAGTCCCTGCGGTGTTCAGGTACTCAAGGTATTCCCCGGCCTCTTTGGATTTGTCTGTGAAAGGCAGGATCCCCAGGAAAGACATTGTCAATCAGCCACCAAGCCATATCCTCTCGTGTTCCCTATTCCACTGGAACCATAAAGTAGGGAAAAAGCTAGATGCCTACCAATGATGCTTCCAACAACCCTAGAGCAATCGCTGGTGTGGGACCGCGTGTAGAACAAGTTCTTCAATGACGAGGAAAGTCTCAGAAGATAAAGCAGAAGTTCTTGGTCTTGCAGGAGCTACTGCACTGCTTCAATATCTTTGGCGATACAAATGTGCAATGTATTATTACCATATTCTGGTCTGCTATCTTCTGCCTGGCCATGCAGCTAGATTACCATTTGAATACTCAGAGCTTGGCAAATAGAGGTTAACTGTCTAGGTCATCGAACATTGCCTCCTGGAGGGAGATTCAAGAAGGTTTTCAAGAAAACAAGAGAGGAATTTATCTAGTAGGTACCAGAAAAGTGAACTTGGACATTGTAGACAATAAAGTCTAAAGCTGGCTTTGAACTGATAACCAAAGCCTTCAGGACAAGGAGGAAATACTTCTGTCAGACCGAAGGGCAGGTACCAAGATGTACATATCCTTCCGGTTCATGGAGCGAGAAGTCTTCTTCTTGATGGAAGACCATACGGTACTTGCCATCTTCCTCTTGAACAGGAAGAAGGTCAGTCATTGGGCCCCGATCAACTTCACTAGGAAAGTTGGCTGTAAAGACCTGCAGAACCGTCAGGAAAACTTTGAGTGCATTCCTATCCATTGTGTTCCTTTTAGACCCAGAGGACAACTACTAAGCTGACTGCAGTGTTAGGAAGATCTTTGAAAAGACTAAAATGAATACTGTACTTCTTCTGTGTCTTGGGAATGTAATGTTCCAGGTCGAGGAGAAGTGTACACTAAAACTGCTTATATTGATCCTGGAAGCAGCCTCCATGGCAGCAGGCCCGAGAATAATGTGGTACAGTGCCCAAGGTTTTCATCGGATCCTTATTAGTGGTGTAATCAATGAATTGATGGACAGGGGTGATGGTGTTATCAAAGTATCTTAGGAATTCCCCAAGGCAGGAGAGGGACAATGCGACTGCCGGCATTCTGACCCATACTGCTCATGTTAGGTCGCATACCGAAAACTCATCCCGGGGGTTGATTTTTGATACAGCACTTCTCCTCCCATGAAACTATGCAGAGGAATCAATGTCTAGTGAGACTCGACACAATCAGTCGTCATGTGCTTCAAAGACTTCATCCTTCTGTTTGGGTTGAACTTAAAAGCATTAGGAAAAGTATTGGCAAGCACTGCTTCACACACACACACACACGCGCAGAGAGAGAGAGAGAGAGAGAGAGAGAGAGAGAGAGAGAGAGAGAGAGAGAGAGAGAGAGAGAGAGATCAAATGTCCAGGAAAGGGGAAGAGCCCTTCATTCTTACTGGCAGTGCATGTGCTCGTTCTCGTAAGATCGAAGCACAGGTACAGGTGCGTGAACATATGTACTGTGCACCAATACTAAACACCTACTCGGGGATGGACACATTCCTGGTTTGTATTTTCTAACCATGTAAATGAGGAGAGAACGCACTAGGATACCTTCCCGAGTGGAATGTTCTTGGTACTGAACTGTCCCTACCACAGGGAGAGAAGTGGTAGGAGTCACAAGTGCGCGACTCCCATCGACTAAACTTCCCGTATGTCTTTGATGACATAGCCTTCTCAAAGTTTCCTTAAAGAATCCTTCTTCCCCTAAAGACACTTGCCAGCCAGTCCAAGAACACAACAGGAAAATTCCCTGCAAAGAACCAAGGTCACGAATGAGTGTCGGCTGGTCTTCTTCGATGAATGAACTGCTTCTGCCTCTCATGATTCAGGAGCTGCAGTTGCCTCATAGCCACATCATGGGAGTGCCTCTATTTGGTTGGGGAGGATCATTGCCAAAAATCATGCAACCAAAATGTGGCACTTTGATTCTTGTATGAAATGTGACACTTTGATTATTGTATGAATGCTGAAGTTGGACTTACGAAGTCACCTGTACCAATCTCGATCATGGGGCATGGGAAGACCCCATGTCATGGACCAGTTTCCGAGTTTGGAAAGCTCAGGTAGTGGAACAGTTTCGGCGTGTCAAAAAGTATCGCCTTGAGAGATTTCCATTCTGTTAGTGCTGGGAAGTAACAGGGTACAAGTGTAAAAGTTTCCTGGCACCTCAAAGGTATCTATCGCCTGAAGAATGCGTGTAAGTTCCGATTGCTGTGGTTCCAGATTGCGTGGATTCCAATCATGAAGTTCCCGATTGTATGATTCCCTATTATGGTTACCAACCATGTATTTACCGATTTCTGTACACAGTAATCCCATGGGAAACAACGATCAATCGAGTAGTGCGACCGAGCACGAGAAGAACAATGGTCATGCAGAAAGCAATCATAATCAAAGTGTTAAGAGTTAGAAGAAACTTCGGCGATCATGAAGGAAAGATCTCATCACCCATACAAGTGATCAGAACAATCATACTTTTCTCCTCAACAAATATTGTGTACACTACTGGCAAGCTGGAAAGAAGCAGATGCTAGAAGTTATGTGACGAGAAAATCATGGAAGAACAAGCGCAAAGTAGCCTTATGTACTCTGAGATCTTCAATTTCAACAGCCAAGTTGAAAATACTTCTATTACAGCAGAAAGGCTTGTATCCATACAGGTATAGGAACAAACCCATGGCCAGGGATCTGACCTCAACTGCCTTTGTCAAGTGACACTGCAGGCAACCCCTACAGATAGTAAGTTGGGGGACCTGCCACCCCTAACGGATACCTCGACGTCCTCAATTCACTGGCAGAGGGATGCCCTCTGTGGTAAAAGGAAGTCGAGGGGATGGTCTTGGCATCTGCTGAGGAGATGAGAACCTGGATGATGCAACTCTCCTCAGGAAGGCTAGTTCTCTCCCATTTTTCCACCACCACTCCTACTTCTGCAGGGAAAGAAAAGTTGGGTGATCTGTAATGTTCAAGTTTCTCCGATTCAGGGAATCTCTATGGGTCATATGCCTAGTGAACTTCGCAATTACAGCGTTTCTCCTTTTCAACACACAATTGCTCCAGATAAAGGCTGTTTGATGGAGTAGAAACTAACGCTTCTGCCCTGAGCGGACGTGATCATTTTGTTTTCTTGTTTCGGGATTTGCCAGGTTTTCCATTACTGCAAAATAGATCACTGCCCCTAAACAATGGTCTACCCAGGAGCAGGCCTAAAATGCTGACATAGTTGCTACCTTTACATTTTGCAGCTCTGAAGCAGAAAAGGATGAAGGTAAGTGAATCAGCTTATCACTGGATGTGCTCAGTGATAGGTTTGCAAAGTTTGAGTTAATCAGAAGAATATTAGGGTGTGTTTCTGTGGCACACATAACTTCCTTTATCAAGATAAGGCAGGAGGTGGTAAATTTGATGATCAACTCCATCTCAAAGACTTCTATGTGCCAAAAACATGTTTATTTAGAAGGTCCATGGTGTCTCAAGCCTGGCTCGAAAATGGGACGTCAAATTTATAATGTGTGTTCTAGGGTTTTGGGCAGATTCTTCAATTTGTGCAACATCTTCCAGTTACCTGGGCACAAGGCAGTTCATCGAGTCTGTCAACATTATAAGCGAGACTTTTTAAATTAAGAAAATACGACGCTTCCCCATTCTGTCGTCGGTACCTCTGAGAGAGCAACACTAGCTGCTTCTTCAACTTCTTGTTCTGGAGAGTCTTCTATGATGATCAAATAGAAGGATCTGGGGATCTGGCTCTAGGTTAGGACCCTGATGGTCCAGGTTTCTGTTCTAGAAAAGTCTTAGGGTTCTTTACCCTCTCAGGAATATCCATCCTCTCTCGCCTCGCTCCTGAAGTGCGTGTAGAAAATAAAGATGATGAATGGCTATAGGACCTATCATTATGAGCTGGAAACTTGTGTTATTAAGATGGAGATGGGAGAGAAGGCTTAGTCTCCCTCTCCTACGCCAGATATTGCTGTAATACTGTAATCTATACAGTGAACCCTCGCTACTTCGCGGTTCGACAATCGCGGATTCACCACTTCGCGGGGTTTTTCCATAACCCATATATATATACATATCGCGGATTTTCCGGAAAATTCGAAAATACCGTGAAATCTGAAGACAACCAAATACGATATTTTGTTACCTGTAATTCCATTAATACTGTAATTAGTAATATCTGCTCTTACTGATTGTTCATTGCATTACATATGATATATAATTCAGCACAGAAAGAAATAAAACACGAAAAGAGAATGTGATCATACGATAATGTACTGTATACAGTACGTAGTAAAATTAAATAGAACATGAAACGCAAATCAGATGCAGTCATACAATACGTATTAGAATGGTGTACAGTAAGGCTGCTGTTGACTAACAGTACTACAAATGTAATGGATGTGCTTCTTTTCCATGAATCTTTTGTATGTATACATACGTAGTACTGCATCCAATAATATTCTTTGTTGCAAAAATCACATTTCGAATAAGCGTACGAGAGAGAGAGATAGAGAGAGAGAGAGAGACACACACATCCTACAACAAAAGCGTAAAATAGCGTACGTAAAACTGTATTATTATTATTGTTATTATTATTATTGTTGTTGTTGTTAATAAAATTATTATTGTTATTATTATTATCATTATTATTATTATTACAGTACTGTACTGTATTATTATCATTATTTATTATTATTACGGTATTTACTTAATCTACGTACGTTCGGTATGCGCGGGGCATCTTCTATGAGTTGGTAACCTACGCATCATAGAACTGTAAGACGGGTTGTGATTGGTTCAAGCGCTGATAGATGACGAATCAGAACTCAAGTTTTGTTATCTAGCCTGTGATTGGTGTTTTGCCATCATCTCCTACCCGCAGCATCTAGGTTCTCGCGGGGCTGGATCGTCCACTCTCTGTTACCGCGTATCGCTGAGTAGACGTTCTTAAGTTTGTGAATCTGTGCTGTGTGCGACTTTTTCAAGTTGAACTTTTTGTTACTGTAAATCCTACTGTAATGGCTCCCAAGCGTTCTGCTTCTCTTAAGGCTGGTAGTGAGCCTAAACGCCACCGAAGGATGATGACGATAGCTGAGAAGGTTACGCTTCTCGACATGTTAAAAGATGGTAGAAGTTACGCGGCCGCTGGCCGCCATTTTGGCATCAACGAATCTACTGTTCGCTATATCAAGAAGGACGAGGCGAACATTAGAAAGACGGCTGCAATCACCTTTAGCAGATCAGCGAAGCGAGTCGTTACAACGCGTAATAAAACGATCGTACGCATGGAAGGTGCTTTAGCTGTGTGGATTGCCGACTGCCGGAAGAAGAACATAGCGTTGGATACGAACACCATCCAAACAAAGGCTTTGAGCTTATATGAGAATTTTGCTGCAAAGGAACCTAAAGACGACGACGGCAACCATGCTGAAGATGATGATGATGCAGATGATCCTCAACCAGGGACATCCACTGATTCCCAGCCTCAGAAACGTTTTTCCGCCAGCAAAGGATGCTTCGCGAAGTTTCAGAAACGCTTTGCCCTGAAAAGCGTTTCCCTGCATGGGGAGTCTGCTTCCGCTGACACTGCCGCTGCTGAAACTTACGTGAACCAGACGTTCAAGAATATTATCGCCGAAGGTGGATACAAGCCGGAACAAGTCTTTTATATGGATAGACCGGCTTGTTTTGGAAGAGAATGCCGTCGCGAACTTTCCTGTTGAAAGAGGAAGCCAAAGCCTCTGGCTTTAAAGCATTCAAGGATCGCGTTACCCTCGTGATGTGTGGCAATGCTGCTGGATTTTTGCTAAAGCCGGGGCTTATTTATAAGTCGAAAAATCCTCGCGCTTTGAAAAATAAAAATAAGAATCTCCTTCCCGTGTACTGGATGCATAATCAAAAAGCATGGATTACGAAGATGCTGACCTCCAACTGGTTCCATCAGTGTTTTAGCCCGCAAGTCAGCAAATATCTCTTAGAGAAGGGCTTGCCATTCAAGATCCTTCTCCTTATGGATAACGCTGGTGGACACGCAACTGACCTGTCGCATGAGGGCATTCAGGTTGAGTTCCTGCCACCCAACACCACGTCATTAATTCAACCGATGGACCAGGGGGTTATCAGGGCGTTCAAGGCCCTCTACACGAAGAATACCTTGGCGGACCTCGTTGCGTGTGTGGATGCTGCCCAAGATGATGAGGATGAAGATTTTAACTTGAAGGCGTACTGGCGGCAGTACACCATAGCCACGTGCCTGCAGAATATTCAGAAGGCACTTCAAGAGATGAAACCTGCAACCGTGAATGCGAGCTGGAAGAAGTTGTGGCCCGATATTGTTTACGACGACAAGGGATTTACTCCGTCGGAAATCCAACACTCTGCAATACGCAAATCTGTGCAGTTGGCTGCCATAATTGGAGGTGACGGGTTTGGCGACATGACGACTGAAGACGTCGAAGAGTTGTTGGACTGCCATTCCCAGCCCCTAACTGACGCAGACCTCGAAGACCTGACGATATCGGCAAGCGAAGAAGAGAGTGAAACCCAGGAAGAGACCCAAGAAAATGTCGAAGAAACGGGCTTAACATTAGAACGGCTTGCCAAGGCCTGCAACCATGCGAAGGAGTTGAAAGAAATGTTGCAAGAGTGGGACGAGGATATGGTTTGCTCGATGCAATTCTGCAACAAGATCGATGAAGACATGACTCCCTACAAAATGCTCTTGGATCGAAAAAAGAAGCAGCGGCAACAACTTCCGATCACAATGTTCTTCCAGCCTCGCAAAAAAGAGCCAATTCCTCCTGCTAGTACGCCTTCGGAAGAAATTGAAGAAGTTTCCCAGGAAGAAGTTGAAGAGGTGTCCCAGGAAAAGACACCTCCGTCTGAAGAGACGTAAAATACTACCTGGCTGCACAGTAGAACACATCATCAGCTTCATCATCATCATTTCTACTGTGCAGAAAATTCATCGCCATCATCATTCAAGTTTTTCTTCAACTTCTTTCGTGGTGAGTACAGTAACAATCTTTATTTTTTACTTTAATATTCTTACTGTACATTCTAAAACTGTATTTGTGCCTGTTTTATAGTTTAGTACTGTACGTACTGTATGCATTAAGTTAAAGGGAAGGTTTTAAAAGTCTACATGTTGTAACCTATCATATTTTTTTTTGTTTAAAATTTACATTTACATACGTAAAACAATATCTCTCTCTCTCTCTCTCTCTCTCTCTCTCTCTCTCTCTCTCTCTCTCTCTCTCTCTCTCTCTCTCTCTCTCTCTCGTAAATTGTTTTCCTGCTTTGCTACGTACAATTCTGTATGTGCTGTACAGTACTGTATGATTTTATATAGATACGGTAAATTATATTTGTAAGGTAACATATTTTGTAAATGCTTTTACTGTAAATACTGTATGTACTGTATCATTATTTATCACTATCATCATGCGCGTTAAATGCCTTGTTTGTTCTGAGCGTGGTTGTTTACTGAGCGTACAGTACTTTATGACGCCGTCATTTCAGGCGGCGTCATAAAGAAAAACATTTCATTTGGAAGTCCTAAGAAAAATACGTAAACTAAAACATTGGTAACAAAAAAATCAACATACAGTACTGTATAATCAATATAATCGATGCAAAAACTAACCTATACATATATGTGTACACTAAATGAGTTTGTTTCTTCATTATGATCAGAGATGAACGTAAACAAAACATTGGTTGCCATTTTTTATTGTGCTTTTTAGGTGTTTAGGAAACGCATGATATAAAATCACCTTTAATATTTGTGCCTGTTTTAGTTTAGGGTGCTGTAGTACATGCATTAAGTGTTCTGTACATTAAAGGGTGGTTTGTTAACAGTACTACGTACAAGGGAAGGTTTTAAAAGTCCGAATATACATGTTAAATAAATAGGTAAATATGATGTCACTACTTCGCGGATTTTCACCTATCGCGCCCGCGTCTGGAACCTATCTACCGCGATAAACGAGGGTTCACTGTATCTATCTTGTGTGTTCCACTGACTCTATATCTATCTTGTGTGTTCCACTGAGATTCTCTGTACCTATGTGCAGAGTAATATGGTGAGGAATCTGTCCTCTGTCTTTCAAGGGATGGCTATCGATGGGGGGGGGGGGGAGTAACGCAAGGAAATGGTGGATACGGTTCTGTGGTCCTTTTCTTCACGAACTGATGCTGTGGTCTCACCTGTAAACCTGGAAAATTCTTTACTAGTTAGGATTTAACATAAGTGTAGATCTCATATTTTCATCTCTGGATGCACCTGTAACGGGTTGCATTGGCCTAGACGACAGCGAGTTGGTTTCATACATGCCTGATCGTGTTGTTGACATTCATGAAATGGGAGAAGTGTAAACTACCTGAGGGCGCATATTGTTAGTGGCACGTTCAGCAAGAGCACAAACTAGAGGACACATGCTTGTGGCGGTCTGTTCAAACAATGCGCATGGCCATGATTGCATGTTTCTGCTATGCGCCATAGCCGGCAAGCACTTTTCTGTTCCTGTTTGAGGAACCGAACACAATGGTTGTTTATGTACCTGTGAACACAGGGAAAGATTTTCACTCGCACTGGGTGATCAGGAAAAAATAAATTCCTTTATTGAGCAAAATGACAATGAGGGATCTCGTGAGGTATCCAGAAGAGCCGATGCTTTTCTTAGAGAGAAGCTAGCTGCTTCCATCTTTGGTGAGAGCTTACCTATAGGATGTTTCGGAGTTACAGGAACACCTGAGTCACCATGAAACCGTACCAGCGAACAGTACAACTTCTTTAGAATCATAAGAAGTATACCTGGAGACACATGAAGTACATTCACCAAATGGTGTGATGTCTGTGTTAGCTTACATTGAGGAGACACTTGATATCATTTTACTGGAGAGGCCTCTGCGTTAAGGATGAAAAATCTCCCTGCTCTCCTAGATCTGAAATAAATAAATAGTCTCCTAAGCTTAGCAAACTCGTTGGTAAGGATGAAATTGATGGCTCTTGTCAAATCCTGTTCTAGCTGATTAAGTGCTGAAGACAAAGGATCATAATTACTGACAGTATTCTCTGCTTTACTGAGCACAATGGGATATAACACATCAACAAAGTCGTGCTGGAACAAATGGCCGCCATCCTTTGTTATCGGAGCCTCAGGGAACTCCGATAACGATCGATGGGACAAGATACCCCTCCCACGACACCAACCACAGAAGACTCTCCACTTCGCCTGGTAGACCCCTGCGGATGATTTTCACAGGTGTCGAGACATCCTTTCCGCAACTTGTTGCGAAAAGCCTCTCTCAGTGAGGAGACACTGGATAGTCTCCAGGCGTGAAGCCGAAGCGATGCTACGGCTTTGTGGAAGATGTTGCAATGTGGTTGTCTGAGTAGCTCGTGTCGTGGGGGAAGCTCTCTCGGGGGTTCCGTCAGGAGCTGCAGAAAATCCGGGAACCACTCTGCATGATGCCATAGCGGAGCTATTAAGGTCATCGACAGGTTGACCGATAGTCTGGTCTTGTTGAGCACCCTTCTCATCAGACAGAACGATGGGAAGGCGTAGACGTCGATGTTGTCCCACCGTTGTTGGAAGGCATCTTGCCAGTGCCTTGGGGTCCGGGACTGAGGAGCAGTACAGTGACAGCTTGAAATTCAAGGCTGTCGCGAACAGGTCCACTGTCGGGGAACCCCACAAAGTCAGGACTTTGTTGGCTACTTGAGGATCCAAAGACCACTCGGTACTCACTATCTGCGAAGCTCTGCTCAGACTGTCAGCGAGTACATTCCTTTTGCCAGGAATGAAGCGAGCTGATAGATGTATCGAGTGGACTTCGGTCCATCTCAGTATCTCTACTGAAAGATGGGATAGCTGTTGTGAAAAGGTACCTCCCTGCTTGTTGATATAAGCCACTACTGTGGTGTTGTCGCTCATCACCACCACGGAGTGGCCCGCCAGGGTCTGTTGGAACTGTTGAAGGGCCCAAAATACGGCCTTCATCTCTAGCAGGTTGATGTGGAGGTACTTTTCTGATTCTGACCATAGGCCTGAGGCCCTCTGGTTCAGAACGTGGGCCCCCCACCCTTCTTTTGATCCGTCCGAAAACAGCATCAAATCCGGGGGAAGGACGAGAAGATCCACTCCCTTTCGAAGGTTGTCGTCGGTCAGCCACCATCGCAGGTCCGTCCGTTCCGCAGGTCCTATCGAGACCAGTGAGTCCAGGGAATCGATGCCTTGATCCCACCGGGACTTGAGCCGCCACTCCAGGGATCTCATCCTGAGGCGGCCGTTGGGAACTAGACGGGCCAAGGAGGCCAGGTGACCTAGGAGACGTAACCAAGATTGGGCTGGAAGGTCTTCTCGACTGAGGAAAGGCTTTGCAACCCTCCTCAGCCTTGCTATCCTGCCGTCTGATGGAAAGGCTTTGTGGAGATTGGTGTCTAATATCATGCCTAGATATACCAGTCGTTGTGTTGGGAGCAGAGAGGACTTCTCGAAATTTACCATGATCCCTAGATCTTGGCAAATTCCCAGAAGCCTGTCTCGGTGTCGAAGAAGGGTCGACTCCGAGTCTGCTAGGATCAGCCAGTCGTCCAGATAACGGAGGAGACGGATGCTGTTCCTGTGCGCCCACGAAGATATCAGTGTGAACACTCTGGTGAACACCTGAGGTGCTGTGGAGAGACCGAAACACAGCACCTTGAACTGGTAGATCTTGTTGTCTAGGCTGAATTTTAGGTACTTCCTGGAAGACGGATGGATTGGGATCTGGAAGTATGCGTCCTTCAGATCCAGTGTGCACATGAAGTCTTGCGGTGTCACTGCAAGTTTGACCGTGTCTGCTGTCTCCATGCTGAACGAAGTTTGCTTGACAAACTTGTTCAGGGCTGAGAGGTCGATGACGGGTCTCCAGCCTCCAGACGCCTTCTTTACAAGAAAGAGTTGACAAGAAAGAGTTGACTGAAGAAGCCTGGGGAGCCGTCCACGACCTCCTGGAGAGCATCCTTCTCGAGCATGGTCTCGATTTCTGCCCGAAGGGCTAGCCCCTTTGCCGATCCCATGGCATAGGAGCTCAATGACACTGGATTCGCTGTCAGGGGAGGTTGAGATGAAATGAACGGGACGCGATATCCTTGTCCGATCACAGAGACCATCCAGGAATCGGCCCCGTGTTGCTGCCACCTGAGCACGCAACTTTGCAGGCATCCCCCCACAGGTGGACACGCAGGGAGATTGCCAATCCTAGCGTTTGCGGCCTCGGCCGCTCCTTCTAGGATTTCTGCCTCCCCTGGAGGACTTTCCGCCCTTCTTGTCTTTGACAGGAAAGGGCTGCGGTTTAGACACCTAGGTCTTAGCTGCCGGAGCCTGCTCCGGTGTCTTGCGAGGCTGCTGCTGTTGTTGAGGAGCTGGAGGTTTGTAGGGCCGAGATGTAAGGGCCTTCTGGAGGAGCGAATCGTGACTCGTCTTCCTCCACCTCTCAGCTGTCCGTTCTACATCCTTGGGCTCAAACAGGTTTCCTCCAAGGATGGAGGAATGTCTGAGCTTGCCGACATCCATAGCGGGGACCTTCGGGTGGAACCTCTCGGTCACCGCATCACGACGCTTAAGAATCGAGTTAGCCCACAGGTTAGTGACCTGGTGAGCTAAAAACTCGATGGAGCGCGTGCCCGAGAGGAGGAAGGTCTCCAGGGCCTTCCTATTGCTCTCCTTGGACAAGTCCTCAGAGCGCAATAGGATGCCCAGAGACCCTAGCCAGACATCCAGCCACGAAGTGGCCTGCATGGCACACTTCGCGACTTTCTCTTGGCTCAGGATCTCCGACGCTGAGAATGTCACTTGCCGGGCATTGAGTTTCTCTAAAGAGAGACCCCTGGTGACCTCTTCCACGGAGTGGTGGAGGGGAAGAGCTAAACAAGACTCCTCCATGATCTCGAAGTACCTCCTCTGCTGAACGCGAGGAGGTGGGAGGAGCTTGTTCCCGGCAGAAGAACGGCTGGAGGAGGCGAACTCGGAAAGCTGGCCCTCGACCTTGTCCCTTGCACTCTTCACCCCTTGGGACCAGAGCAGGGCTGCACTGGTCTTGGGGGGCTTCTGAATACCATAAACCTGGTCCAGGACCGTATCCTTGCCTTCGCGAGGGGCGGTCTCAGGGTCCTTAAAACTATTGAGTTGCCTCATTAGATTAAGGACCTGCCAGAAGGCGTGCTCCGACTCGCGCTGCTCTCCTCCTTGTGGACTGGCAGCTAAGTCTCCTGTCCCCATTGGCTCTTCATGGGGGGACACGCGGACGTTCTCCCCGGGGAAAAGTTAGCTCTGGACGAAACCTCGACGATGACTTGGGTATCGTCTTTGAGTCCTTGGGCTCCCTCCTGGGAGGGATACAGGACTCCAGCAAAGAGGTCTGGAAGGTCCCTCCTACGCGAGACGTTTCTCTTCCTTGAGGTGGGGTTCCTCCCATTGGTGCCGTGGGAGAGTGCCTCACCTCACTGGATTCTCCCGAGGACGGGAAAGGTTCGTCCACAGGAGAAGGAGAAAACGCCTTCAAAGGGGAAGGGGCCTTCCCAACGGACCTCTTGGGAGCCAGCTTAACCCTGGGAGAAGTTACCGCGAAATCCACTCCTCTCCTTCTCTTCAGCGGGGGCGAGGGAGCCTTTGGTTTTAGTCCCAAATCAGCGAGGGCTGGCTTCATACCCTGCACGACCGCTTTCATCAGGGAACAAAACCAAGGCTGGCGGCTGACTGACGCAGTGTCAGCGATTCCCGCTAGAGGGAAAGGGATCGGCTGATCCATAGGAGTGGATACTACAGGGCCTGCCTGAAAAGAAGAAAGGGAAGAAGAATGTTGCGTGGACCTCTCCGATGACTCTTCCTGCTCCTGGACGCGTGCTCGGTGCTTCCGAGATGGCGATCGCGAGGACGATCTGGAAGCGCGCGGCCCCGGTAACTCACAAGGTTGGGCGCGCTGCGAAACCCGGCGGGAATCGCGTTGGGGGTCGCGCTGGCGCACGCGTGATGGCAGAATCGCTGAGGCGCGCGTGGGTGACCTGGCGAGTTGGCGCGCTGGCGCGTGGGCGCGCAAGCGAAGGAGTGCGTGAATGCACAGGTGAGGGTGTGCACGAGTGCCTGGGTGATCGCTGGCGATCAGGAGAACGATGGCGCGTAGGCGAACGGTGGATCCTAGGCGAGAGTAAGCGCGTTGGCGAGCGATGGCGCGTTGGCGAGCGATGGCGCGTTGGCGAGCGATGGCGCGTTGGCGAGCGATGGCGCGTTGGCGAACGATGGCGCGTGGGGCGCGCAGGAGAAAACGCACGGTGGTGCGTCGGCGGCGGTCAACGCGCAGGGGAAAGCTGGCGAGGCAACGGAACAATGTCCTTGCCTGCGCCCAGATCCGAAGATCGTGGGCGCATGGGCGAACGTTGGCGCGCAGGGCGCGCATCAGGAACTGGGCGCGCAGTAGTGCGCTGACGAGCAGGAGGTTGACGGCGCTCAGGAGACTGTTGATGCGCAGGGCGCGCAGCAAGGACTGAAGGGCGCGTGTGCGCAGGCGAGCGCTGGCGAGCAGGTGAACGCTGGCGAGCAGGAGCGCGCTGGAGATCAGGAGAGCGCTGGAGATCAGGAGAGCGCTGACGAGCAGGAAAGCGCTGGCGAACAGGGGCGCGTTGGCGATCAGGAGAGCGCTGGCGAGGAGAGTCTGACGACTCATCCGCCGTAGAGCGCTTGCGCGCAGGAGGGCACTGGCGATCAGGAGAGCGCTGGCGAGGAGAGTCAGGCGACTCTTCAGCAGGAGAGCGCTGGCGAGCAGGAGAGCGCTGACGAGCAGGAGGGCGCTGGCGATCAGAAGAGCGGTGGCGCTTGCACGCTACTGAAGGGCGCACAGGGGAAACCTGGCGCGGAAGGGACTTACCCACATTGTGGGATAAGCCCTTCTGCCCCGAAGGGACCGGTGCTTGCGTTAGCAAGGAAGATCTGGCAGACGCAGGAGATCGCGAACGATCTGTGGAGAGGTCCAGTGATGTTACTGCCACTGTCTGCTCCCGACGAGAAGAGTCCTTTGCAGGGGACAACGAGGATGAAGACCCGAAGAGAAGGCGCCTCTTAACTCCCTTGTAAGGAGAAGGAAGGCCTCGGCGACGAAGAGGAGGGCGAGCCTTACGGCGAAGACGACCTCGAGGCAGGGTATCATCGTCGTCGGTCCTCCGAAGAGGAGTCGACGATAGTGCACTCCCCCGAGGGGAAGCAACACTCGCAGGAGAGACCGTTGGACCCAGCTTCCCCCTCGAAGGATGTTCGGAGGGGGAACCTGAGCCTTCAGCAACAGTAGCAGCTGGGGTTTGACCCAACCCGTCGGACGCCTCTGCCACAACAACGTCGACAATAGCCAGAGGGTCTACCTCTGGTATTACCGGCGACTGTTGGACAGCTGCCCCCAACTGGATCAGATCAAACAGGGCCTCCTTGGAGGGCGAGCCCTTAAGCCCCAAGGAAGCCCAAAGCTGGAAAAGATCATTGTTAGATACAGTCTGGTCATAATCAACAAAATCAATAATATCCTCCCCCGGAGGGGGAGTGGGAGCTGCCTCGCTGTGGGAGGCAACACCCTCTCCCGAACCCCGAGATTGGGAAACAAAAGAAGGACCTACGCTACCACTCGGCGGCCTCTCGCGAGAGACCGAACGAGTGGGAGCTTTGGAGGAGGTTCGGGCAACGGAAAAAGAGTCCTTGGAGCCTTCCTTCCCCAGGGCAGTCCCTGAGGGAGAATG
The DNA here is from genome assembly GCF_036898095.1 of Palaemon carinicauda. Lineage (NCBI taxonomy): Eukaryota > Metazoa > Arthropoda > Malacostraca > Decapoda > Palaemonidae > Palaemon > Palaemon carinicauda. Next base: position 137,853 of record NW_027170248.1, read on the forward strand.
GTCTCGCTTAGCACTCTTCTTACGCCGCCGGGCAAACCTCTCCCACTGGGAGGTAGGCCACTCCCGACATTCCATACAAACATTATCACTTTCACACCGTTGACCTCGACACTGCGGGCAAAGGGTGTGAGGGTCTGTATCGACCGACGACATGAATGCACCACAGGGGCGGTCGAGAAGTCCAGGGCATTTCCGCATAACGGGAAGCAAAGGCAGAGGCCAACTTCAGACACATCTGAAAGAAAAAGAAAAACAGATTAAGGCTGTTAAATATGCGAGGACGAGACAGACACTTCTGTACATCGTCCGAGCCAAAAGTGAAGTGAGGCAGCTCACCAGTGTGTGGGGGGGGAGGGGTAGCTAGCTACCCCTCCCCTACCCCCGTGCTAACTAGCGCGGGGGTAGTTTAACCCTCGTTAAAATCTAATGGCTCGTCATTTCAGCTACGCCGAAAGTAAACCCTATGTAAATAGCGTGGTTTGTATTTCGGTTACGGAACAAATGTAAGTTAAGGCCCTTCTGTATTTGGACTACTTTGTTCTCATCCCTGCAATATACTGACCTATAATACTTGGCTTCCCAGGTAACATACCCTAAATTTAACTCTGCAGCCAGAAGAAATTGTAATGAGAAACACTTCAAAATACTGTACACCAATTAGCGGTAATTATTTACAATTTCACCGTACATTAATGACTCTTTCTAGGTACTTTGATTTACACAGCCTTGCTCTTTCTAACAGACTTTCTTCCATGCAACTTTTCCAGGAAACTCTCCGGTTGTATAAAAATATTCCTTGCTTAATTTTTCCTTAATAAAAGAACCCAACATCAATAAGCCTACAGTAATCCCTACGTTATGATAATTCATGTCCAAGATATATTACTGGTGTAAGAAAATTACGGGATTATGTACTAACTAAGGGTATCCCCACCTAACCTAACCTAAATCTCAGTGTTCTTACGTACACCGGGTGGGGGGGGGGGGTCAAGGAGGCCCACCCTGCAACCCCCCTAATGCTTGCACTGCTCCGAGTTCTAATGTTATGGGAAGATTACATACGTAAACTAGATGGGCACTCAATAGAACGCAGACCTTCGCTGCAGCAGCTTATTTCTCGACCCTTTGCTCAACCTTGATCTTTGACCTTAACATGTATTAATTTGTGTGGATTTTCATACACACAAATATGAACCAAGTTTGAAGTCTCTGTGACAACGATGTCCAAACTTATGGCTGATTACATGAATTGCACATTTTGCTTGACTGCGACCTTGATCATTGACCTTTAACTTCCAAAATTTAATAAATTCCAGCTTTTTACATAAGAGTTAATCCCTGCAAGTTTCATTACTCTATGATTAAAATGTTATTTTCATTAGTAAAATAAATTTTTGAATATACTTACCCGATAATCATGTAGCTGTCAACTCCGTTGCCCGACAGAATTCTACGGAAGGGATACGCCAGCGATCGCTATACAAGAGGGGGGTGTACTCACAAGCGCCACCTGTGGCCAGGTACTGCAGTACTTCTTGTTGACACCACCTCAATTTTTCCTCGGTCCACTGGTTCTATGGGGAGGAAGGGTGGGTCAATTAAATCATGATTATCGGGTAAGTATATTCAAAAATTTATTTTACTAATGAAAATAACATTTTTCAATATTAATCTTACCCGATAATCATGTAGCTGATTCACACCCAGGGAGGTGGGTGAAAACCAGTGTACATGTATATCAAGAAGCTAAGTATCCCGTATTTCATATTATCAGTTATTCAAAATAACAATGAAATTATAAGTACCTGGTAAGGAAGTCGACTTGAGCCATTACTCTGCCTTAAATAAGTTCGTCTTCCTTACTGAGCGCAGCGTTCCTCTTAGGAGGCTGAACAACTCTAAGGTGCTGAAGTATCAAGGGCTGCAACCCATACTAAAGGACCTCATCACAACCTTTAACCTCGGCGCTTCTCAAGAAAGAATTGACCACCCGCCAAATCAACAAGGATGTGGAAGGCTTCTTAGCCGACCGTACAACCCATAAAAAGTATTCAAGAGAAAGGTTAAAAGGTTATGGGATTATGGGAATGTAGTGGCTGAGCCCCCGCCTACTACTGCATTCGTTGCTACGAATGGTCCCAGGGTGTAGCAGTACTCGTAAAGAGACTGGACATCTTTGAGATAGAATGATGCGAACACTGACTTGCTTCTCCAATAGGTTGCATCCATAACACTCTGCAGAGAACGGTTCTGTTTGAAGGCCACTGAAGTAGCCACAGCTCTCACTTCATGTGTCCTTACCTTCAGCAAAGCAAGGTCTTCTTCCTTCAGATGAGAATATGCTTCCCTAATCAGAAGCCTGAATAGTAAGAAACTGAGTTCTTAGACCTTGGAAAAGAAGGCTTCTTGATAGCACACCATAAGGCTTCTGATTGTCCTCGTAAAGGTTAAGACCTTTTTAGATAGTACCTAAGAGCTCTAACTGGGCAAAGTACTCTCTCCAGTTCATTCCCCACCAAGTTGGACAGGCTTGGGATCTCGAACGACTTAGGCCAAGGACGTGAAGGAAGCTCGTTTTAGCAAAAACCGAGCTGCAAGGAACATGTAGCCGTTTCAGATGTGAAAACTATGATCCTGCTGAAGGCGTGGATCTCACTTACTCTTTTAGCTGTTGTCAAGCACACGAGGAAAAGAGTTTTTAATGTGAGGTCCTAAAAAGAGGCTGATTGGAGAGGTTCAAATCTTGATGACATAAGGAACCTTAGGACCACGTCTAGATTCCAGCCTGGAGTGGACAACCGACGTTCCTTTGAGGTCTCAAAAGACCTAGGGAGGTCCTGTAGATCTTTGTTGGTGGAAAGATCCAAGCCTCTGTGGCGGAAAACCGCTGCCAACATACTTCTGTAACCCTTGATCGTAGGAGCTGAAAGGGATCTTACTTTCCTTAGATGTAACAGGAGGTCAGCAATCTGGGTTACTGTGGTACTGGTTGAGGAAACTGCATTGGTCTTGTACCAGCTTCGGAAGACTTCCCCTTGAGACTGATAGACTCTGAGAGTGGATGTTCTCCTTGCTCTGGCAATCGCTCTGGCTGCCTCCTTCGAAAAGCCCCTAGCTCTTGAGAGTCTTTCGAAAGTCTGAAGGCAGTCAGACGAAGAGCGTGGAGGTTTGGGTGTACCTTCTTTACGTGAGGTTGACGTAGAAGGTTCACTCCTAGAGGAAGAGTCCTGGGAATGTCGACCAGCCATTGCAGTACCTCTATGAACCATTCTCTCGCGGGCCAGAGCGGAGCCAACCAACGTCAGCCGTGTCCCTTTGCGAGAGGAGAACTTCTGAAGTACCCTGTTGACAATCTTGAACGGCGGGAATGCATACAGGTCGAGATGGGACCAATCCAGCAGAAAAGCATCCACGTGAACTGCTGCTGGGTCTGGAATCGGAGAACAATACAACAGGAGTCTCTAGGTTATCGAGGTAGCGAACAGATCTATGGTTGGCTGACCCCACAGGGCCCAAAGTCTGCTGCAAACATTCTTGTGAAGGGTCCACTCTGTGGGGATGACCTGACCCTTCCGGCTGAGGCGATCTGCCATGACATTCATACCGCCCTGAATGAACCTCGTTACCAGCGTGAGCTTTCGATCTTTTGACCAGATGAGGAGGTCCCTTGCGATCTAGAACAACTTCCACGAAAGAGTCCCTCCCTGCTTGGAGATGTAAGCCAGGGCTGTGGTGTTGTCAGAGTCCACCTCCACCACCTTGTTAAGCTGGAGGGACTTGAAGTTTATCAAGGCCAGAAGAACCGCCAACAACTCCTTGCAATTGATGTGAAGTGTCCTTTGCTCCTGATTCCATGTTCCCGAGCATTCCTGTCCGTCCAAAGTCGCACCCCAGCCCGTGTCTGATGCGTCCGAGAGGAGACGGCGGTCGGGTTTCTGAACAGCCAAAGGTAGACTTCCTTGAGAAGAAAGCTGTTCTTACACCACGCGAGAGAAGACCTCCTCTCTTCGGAAACAGGAACTGAGACCGTCTCTAGCGTCATGTCCTTTATCCAGTGAGCAGCTAGATGATACTGAAGGGGGCGGAGGTGGAGTCTCCCTAACACGATGAACAGGGCCAGCGATGAAAGTGTCCCTGTTAGACTCATCCACTACCTGACTGAGCATCGGTTCCTTCTCAGCATGCTCTGGATGCATTCTAGGGCTTGGAAGATCCTTGGGGCCGACGGAAAAGCCCGAAAAGCTCGACTCTGAAGATCCATACCCAGGTAGACAATGGTCTGGGATGGGACGAGCTGGGACTCCTCAAAATTGACCAGGAGGCCCAGTTCCTTGGTCAGATCCATAGTCCATCTGAGAATCTCCAGACAGCGACGACTTGTGGGAGCTCTTAAAAGCCAGTCGTCTGACGGAGCCGGACACAAGATCATGGTACTGCTGCACAGTCTGTGAACTGTCAACCATGGGGAAGCGAGGAAGTACAGTGACAACCCGAAGCTGTCTAGACTGTCTGGGTCGTACAGACAACTCCTTATCGGGTTGCTGAGGTTGCCGCACTGCGTCACAACAAGTCACTTCTGCTGGTTGTTGAACGTCTTCCCAGTGACACACTGACTCCGTAAACAAAAAATCCTCTAACAAGGACTAAGCTTGGACTGCATGTCTTGCAACACAGCTCAAGGTCTATGGGAGCAGGTGTGGTAACAGACGGGGTTAGCGACTGAAGTGGAACCATTACCTTCCCTGGAAGCATGTTATGCTTAAATAAAAGTCCATAGGAGGCTACGCAGCTAAAGGCTCCTCTCCAAATGACAGAGTCCTCAAGGGAATATCAGAAGGAGGGAGAAAAGCACTTTCTCATCTACAGGGACCATATCCGAGAAAAGCTAAGTTCTCTCAGTGAGGGTTTCACTGGTGCAAAAGCAGCAGACTAGAAGGCAACGTTATGAAACTGCTTGACAGTCTAGTGAGTTGGCAACAACCAAAGATGTGTGACTGAGAAGCATGCGGTAAGGTATGCAGAGCATGCTGTATGCAGAGCATGCTGTATGCAGAGCATGCTGTATGCAGAGCATGCTGTATGCAGAGCATGCTGTATGTAGAGCATGCTGTAAGGTAAGCAGAGCATGTTGCATGGCGTGTAACATTTCTCAGAAATTCCATGACCAGTGCTAGATTGAGTAATATCGCATTACTGTCCATTGAAAGTGCACGTGCCGAGGGAATTGATTTAGACTGTTTTGTTGATGAATTTGATAGCCGGCATGATAATCGTAGAATTAAGCTGCACTAAATATACGTACTATAATCTACTTCACCTCAGGAAAGGGAAACTCGCCCTGTTGGCAACACTGCATTACTTCATGCATGCTTGCATGGGGTTTTAATATCAACATAATAATTACATTACATTCATAACTCATGATTCATTTTTGTTTTGAAGATATTTTTGCCATATTTTTGCGATTTTGTTAAAAATATATTGCAAGGAATACATATATATATATTTTTTTTTTTTTTTTTTTTTTTTTAGTAATACGAATAACCTCCATTATCATAATGTTTGTGTAGGCATACATGTACAGTATATGTTTTACAAATGCAAGTTATGAAAGTAATGAGGTGTTATTATTGTCATTTGTTATTTCAAAGTTGAATGGGAAGAGGCTCAAGCTGAGGAGAAAGTGGCAGATGCATGCGTTGAGGTGGCTGACTCATAGCATGAGGTTCCTGCCTCAAGAGTTGCGCTTGCCTCAAGGGTTGAGGTGGCTGCGCAGAGAGAGGCTCTTGACTCACGAGTTGAGGTTCTTGAGGTGTGAGCTGCGAGAGTTGAGGTGGCGGCTGCGCAGAACGCGGCTCCTGTCTCACAAGTTGAGGTTCTTGAGGTGCTTGCCTCGAGAGTTGAGGTTGCAGCTGCGAGAGCTGAGGTGGCTGCCTCAAGGATGGTAGAGGTTGTCGTACCTCAAGAGGTTGCTGCCTCGAGGATGGTCTTACTGCAAGAAACTCTTGTCTCAAGGGAAGAGGAGGTTGTAAGGCATAAGGCTCCTGCCCCCATTGTTGAGGAGGTTGCTGCGTGGTAAGAGGCTCCAGCCTCAAGGAAAGTGGAGGTTGCTGCACAGCGCTGGTATCTGGCAACTCCCAACGCGGCAGCTCACGCATGGAGGTAGCTAGAGGAACCTCAACCTCATACGTCTGGCAGATTGTACTGCGCAGAGGGGGAGGAGCGTTCGCAGGAGGAGGTGTATTAACCTTCTCTGCCTGAAACTCCTGCATCAACACCGCAAGCTGAGACTGCATTGTCTGCAGTATAGACCACAAGAGTTTAAGAAAGACAACAACAAACGGAGCTACTGTCCGTTGAGACTGAGGGTCTAAAACAGCTGGTGCGGCAACAGACGGAGCTACTGCCTGTTGCGATACCACCTTGCCTCTCTGGGAGGTGTGCAGTTGTCGTACTGCAGCAAGTCCGAACTGACCCAGGGCTAATGGCTACACCTAGGAGTTGGACTTGTGCGGAAGGGACCGACTTGCACTTAAAAGCTGCAAGATTTGGTCCATGGTTTCTGCGAGAAACCTCTTCCGCAGACGAGGAATAAAAGGGCTCTCTCGTCTTTGTGTGGGTGGGGTGATCACGTCGGCAACGTGTGTAGATACACCCGAAACCACGGAGGGAAAACGTCTGTTCGTCGATCAAGGCCTGCTGAACCCATAAGTCCTTCGACATTACTTCTCCCCTGGGCTTGGGAGCTTGTAAGAGGTCCCAGACTAGGCGAACAACTGGCACGAACAGACGAACCCTCGAACGCAACACTGTAACACTTTGCGCTAATCACTTATCACTTTTGATTTTCTGTTTGCACTTATTTCACTGAACTCGAAACTTTAAGTGGTTTGTACCTGAAACACGCAATTCTATCCTTCCTTAAAAGTTAGTAATTGCGAAAACAGAATTACAATGTAACAGAAAAATCTAATGAAAGATAAATAATTCAGTGGCTGGAAAGAGACTAAACACTAGATCAAATAAACTACGTTTAAAATCTCTCACCGCATAAAGCTTGAGAACAAGAATAAAACTCTAGAAACGTTTACCTTCTTCCCCTAAAGAGACTAGGGAGAAGAGCAAAAACGATAACAACGTTACTCGCTTGAACGAAACGTTTATCCTCCTCTCTCTCCCTCCGTCTCTATCTCTCTCTCTCTCTTGACTTAAAACCTGAGAGAAGAGCCCAATCATATATATCGTTAAAACATATTATTGTTAAAGGAAAAAAACTGAAAGATTTCCCAAATAAAAAGTTCCTTTATTAGAATTAAAACCATTAAGCTAAGAAAGAATGAACAAAACGCTAGAAACGGTTACTCTTACTGCAACGTGACACCGTGAAAATTCTCTCTCTATCGTAACGATAGAGCGCAAGTTGAACGTTCTGAACGTCAACAACTGCAGAGACAAAACAAAACGTTAGTTCAACTTTGAAAACAGTACGAGACTATCAAAGAAATTCTTTCAAAAACATTAAAATAGCATAATATGTTAACAGGTAAAACCGAAATGACGGGCTCAATGTTAATTAACTTCAGTACCAAGAAAAGACCGCCTACTATTAGGAAAGGTCGAATATAAACAAATATAAAAATTAATTTTAATAAGTTTATAATAAAAGGAAGTTAATCGAAGAGGCCTATAAAAGGCGGAGAGATATAAAATAAATCTATAACTTTTGTTAAGCAAAATTAAGAAAGAGAGTCTATACTCTCTTAGACACCAACACTTCCGTCTAAGGGAAGGGTCGGCCATTTAAAAGTGAAAGAGAGTTCATACTCTCTTCGTCACCATAATTAATCAAATTAATTCCAAAAGCTAGCTAAGCTAATGATAAAACTTCCTGAATAGCAAAAGCTAAACTCTAGAGCAAATACATCACCAAATCGTGAGCAAAAAACTCCAGAATCAACAGCGTATCCATGTAGGTCTAGCCGGAGGCACGACAGAGGAAAAATTGAGGTGGTGTCAACAAGAAGTACTGCAGTACCTGGCCACAGGTGGCGCTTGTGAGTACACCCCCCTCTTGTATAGCGATCGCTGGCGTATCCCTTCCGTAGAATTCTGTCGGGCAACGGAGTTGACAGCTACATGATTATCGGGTAAGATTAATATTGAAAAATTGTGGCCAGGAAGCTGTTCACAAATAAACAAACACACACACAAACAAACACAAACATAGGGTAAAACATAACCTCCTTCCAACTTCATTGGTGGAGGTAATAATATTTTCAAGTGACAACAGAGCATATCCGAGGAATGATGCTTGGAAGAAAGTTCGATAAATATATGATGCTTTAATTTCTAGTGAAATACACAAGCTATAAAACTACCTGTTCATGAATTTTTCTACTCCTCCCCCTTGAAAAACAATTATGGGGGATCCCAGTGGGAAACCGGGTTTTTTTTTTTATAGGGAAATACAAAAAATGATATTTTGATTATAAAATAAATTTTTGAATATACAGTGAACCCTCGCTACTTCGCGGTTCGACCATCGCGGATTCACCACTTCGCGGATTTTTTCCATAACCCATATATATACAGTAATATATATATATATATATATATATATATATATATGTATGCATGTATTTATGTATATATGTAGGTATGTATATGTGTATACATATAAATATATATATATATATATATATATATATATATACACACACACACACACATATATATATATATATATATATATATATATATATATATATATATATATATATATATATATATATATATATATATATATATACACATATATATATATATATATATATATATATATATATATATATATATATATATATATATATATATATATATATATATATATATATATATATATATATATATATCTAAAGTAGGAAGATGTGATGTAGTTCTAAGGGAAAAGTATGGGAAATATGTCTGGGTAATAAGCAAAGCTCTACCTCCAGTTTGTTTCTACATTATGATCAGAGATAAATGTAAACAAAATATTGGTTGCCATTTTTTATCGTGCTTTTTAGCATGTTTAGGAAATGCATGATATAAAATCACCTTTAATATTTGTGCCTGTTTTAGTTTAGGGTACTGTAGTACATGCATTAAGTGTTCTGTACATTAAAGGGTAGTTTGTTAACAGTACTACGTACAAGGGAAGGTTTTAAAAGTCTGAATATACATGTTGAATAAATAGGTAAATATGGTGTCACTACTTCGCGGATTTTCACCTATCGCGGCCGCGACTGGAACCTATCTACCGCGATAAACGAGGGTTCACTGTACTTACCCGGTGAATATATAATAGCTGACGTCTCCGACGGCTCGACAGATTCCAAAAACTCGCGAGCGATCGCCGTGAAGGTTGCGGGTGTGACCACCAGCGCCGACTATCGGCCAGATACCGCATATACTTGTCAATTTCTCCAGTTCTTCTCAGTCCGCTGGGTCTCTATCGGGGAGGAAGGGAGGGCCTTTAATTTATATATTCACCGGGTAAGTATATTCAAAAATTTATTTTATAATCAAAATATCATTTTTAAATATTAAACTTAGCCGGTGAATATATAATAGCTGATTCACACCCATGGTGGTGGGTAGAGACCAGTATTAATACAATAAAGGCGTATATGCTCAAGAGTTTTTTGACAACATTTCATAAAAAACCAACTTAAGTATAGGTACCTGGTAAGGAAGCTGACTCTGATGATTACTTTGCCTCATTAGTCTGCTTTCCTCACGAAGCCCAGCCATCCTCTCAGGATGCTGAATGACTCCCAGGAGCTGTTATATCCAGGGCGAACACCCCTATAACAGGACCTCATCAATACCCTTAATCTGGGCTCTCAAGAAACAACATTTTGACCACCCGCCAAATCAAAAAGATTGCGAAAGACTTCTTAGTCTCCCGTACAACCCAAAATAAGAATAAAAATTTCAAGAGTAGATTAAAAGGATATTGGGATTAAGGGAATGTAGTGGTAGAGCCTTCACCCACTACTGCAGTCGCTGCTACGAATGGTCCCAGTGTGTAGCAGTCCTCATAAAAAGTCTGGACACCTTTCAAGTAATATGAAGCGAATACCGACTTGCCTCTCCAAAAGGTCGCGTCCATAATACTTTTAATGGATCTATTTTGCTTAAACGCTACTGAAGTTGCTATCGCTCTGACTTCATGAGCCTTGACTTTAAGTAAATTACGATCCTTCTCACTTAAATGAGTGTGTGCCTCCCGAATCAAAAGTCTAATAAAATAAGACCACGCATTCTTAGATATGGGCAAAGAGGGCTTTTTAACGGAGCACCATAAAGCCTCTGAACAACCTCGCAGCGGTTTAGCTCTGGATAAATAAAATTTAAGAGCTCTAACGGGGCACAGCACTCTTTCAACTTCATTCCCCACAATCTCGGAGACTGGGGATATTCAAATGATTTAGGCCAAGGACGAGACGGAAGTCCATTCTTGGCCAAAAAACCAAGTTGAAGAGCGCATACTGCTTTATTAGTGGAGAAGCCGATGTTCTTGCTAAAAGCATGTATCTCACTAACCCTTTTAGCCAAAGCCAAGCACACCAAAAAAAAGTGTCTTGAGGGTAAGATCCTTCAGGGAGGCTGAATTTAATGGTTCAAACCTGTTTGACATAAGGAACCGTAGGACCACGTCCAAGTTCCAAGCAGGAGTCGAAATATGACGTTCCTTGGAAGTCTCGAAAGACTTAAGCAGGTCTTGGAGATCTTTGTTATTAGAAAGATCCAAACCCCTAGGCCTGAAAACAGAAGCTAACATGCTTCTGTAGCCTTTAATGGTGGATGCAGAGAGGGAGCGACCGTTTCTCAGATAAAGCAGAAAATCTGCAATCTGCGCTACAGAGGCACTTGGAAGAGGAAATAGAGGAGGACTTGCACCAGTCTCTAAATACCTCCCATTTCGACTGATAGATCCTGATGGTAGAGGATCTTCTAGCCCTCGCGATAGCTTTAGCTGCCTCCTTCGAAAACCCTCGAGCTCAAGAGAGTCTTTCGATAGTCTGAAGGCAGTTAGACGGAGCGTGGGGAGGCTTTGATGAAATCTCTTTACGTGAGGCTGTCGCAAGAGATCCATCCACAACGGCAGACTTCTTGGAACGTCTACCAGCCATAGAAGTACCTCTGTGAACCACTCTCTCGCGGGCCAGCGTGGAGCAACCAACATCAACCTGGTCCCTTCGTGAGAGGTGAACTTCTGCAGCACCTTGTTTAGGATCTTGAAAGGTGGAAAGGCATAAACGTCCAGGTGAGACTAGTCCAGCAGGAAAGCGTCTATGTGGGCTGCCTCTGGATCTGGAACTGGAAAGCAGTAAGTCAAGAGCCTCTTTGTCAGTGAAGTCGCAAAAAGATCTATGGTGGGTTGACCCCATGTCATCCATAGCTTCTCGCACACAGTCTTGTGCAACGTCCATTCCATGGAGATGACTTGTCCTCTTCTGCTGAGGCAGTCCACCAAGACATTCATTTTTCCTTGCACAAATCTCGCCAAAGGAGGGATGTTACTTGCCTTAAATGGAGTTCCTTCTGATCCGTGGACCAAAGACCTGAGCATTCCAGATTGTCCAGTGGAGCTCCCTAACCCAAATCCGATGCATCTGAATACAACACATGGTTTGGGTTCTTGATCACAAGAGAAAGACCTTCTCGAAGTCTGATGTTGCTGTCCCACCAAGTCAGACATGTCTAGACTGAGTTGGAGATTGGGAAAGAGATACTCTCTAAGCCCTTCTCCTTGTTCCAATGGTTTAGGTGAAATTGGAGAGGGCAAAGGTTGAGTCTCCCCAGAGAGATAAACTACTCCAGCGATGAAAGAGTTCCCACGAGGCTAGTTCAAACTCTTACAGAGCAACTGTTTTTTTTTTTCTCTTGCAAGTGAAGGACTTTTAACAGAGCTTGTTCCATTCTTGTGGGAGACGAAAAGGCCCGAAAAATCAGACACTGTATCTCCATTCCCAAATAAAGAATAGTCTGGGATGGGGTACTGTAAGTTACGACTTCTCTACGTTCACTATGAGACCTAGCTCCTTGGTTAGGTCTAATGTCCATTAGAGGCTCTCCAGACAGCGATTTAATGACGACGCCCTGATTAGCCAGTCGTCAAAATAAAGGGAGGCTCTGAATCCTCAAAAAATGTAGAAAGCTTGCTAAATTTTGCCAGGGCCTTGTAAAAACAAGAGGAGCAGGAATGAGGCCGAAGTACAGTGCTCGAAATTGGTACATTACTTTCCCATCCACAAACCTCAGATGTTGTTGAAAGTTTGGATGAATCGGGATGTGGAAGTATGCATCCTGAAGGTCGAGAGAGACCATCCAGTCGCCTTCCTTACTGCTGCCAAGACAGATTTGGTAGTCTTCATCGTGAAGTTTGTCTTGACAATGAACACATTGAGCGCACTTACATCTTAAGTACTCCTGCAGTGAACGTGGCTGCCAGATCATTGGAGCCATCCCTGATAGCCTTGTTCCTGCAGTGAACGTGGCTGCCAGATCATTGGAGCCATCCCTGATAGCCTTGTTCATGCATGACATAATTGTACAGCAATACATTGACAGCTGGAGAGACCTTCTTACTTAAGGCTCCCAGGGACCAATCCAACAAAAAACTTCAAACGCTCGAAAAAAAAACTCCTAACAGGAGATGGTCTAGCTCTGAAGCCGACCATAAAATCTTGGAGCGTCTCATGGCTAGACGACGAGGAGAGTCCACAAGGCTTAAGAAGTCTCCCTGGGCAGAGGCAGGTACTCCCAAGCCGAGAACTTCTCCTCGAGCTTCTCCTGTGTCACACCAGATGCCCGAGCGAGAAGCTAATTAAGAAGGAGGAAAAGCAAAAGCAGACTTTCCTAAACTTCTCCTGGATTCCAACCAGTCTCCTAGTAAGAGCATGGCCCTCTTGGAAGAACAAGAGAGAACTGACTTCGTAAAAGTAGGCGTCGAAGAAAGTCTAGGACAAAATTTCACTAAAGAAATTCATAATTAAAATACAAGGGATTGTTGGACCACCCTAGGTTACTCCTCTTCTGAATGACTCCCCAAAGGTACATTAGTTGAAAGGGGGTCATCAACTTCTTCAGAAGGCACATCATCTGATGAATCTAAAGTCTTGCGAGAAGGAGATTTATATTCAGAATGACGTGAAGGAAAAGCCTGACAGGCTACATCAACTTGTATATGAACAGAAGTTAAAGTTGGAGGGTCGATGTCACGTTGTGACTGCAGAGAATGTTATTCTACTACACGTCGTGACAGAAGTAACTGACGTTCAAACGTCCCGTAGTAACAGCGGTGACTGCTGTTCGATGCTATATCGTGACTACGATGACTGACCCTCGACGTCACGTCACGTCATGTCTACGGTATCTACCGCTCAACGTCACGTCGTGTCTGCGGTGTCTACATCTCAACGTCACGCTGTGACTGTGGTGGCCGACGTTCAAAGCGATCAAAGTTACATCGAGATTTATGCTCCGCATCTCGCTTAACAGCAAAGCCGTCACTAGAGATAACGTCAGCGTGGCGTAACAAAGCTCGTCTAGAAGGTTGAAGACCCGAATCACGTATCCCAGAACCGTGACGTACAAAAAGCAAAGGATCCTTTCGGACAGGAACAGGATCGAAAGCTTCTATTGAAGAAGAAAGCTCTAACAGCATATCTAACTTCGGATCAACCTGTGACTGCAGTGGCTGACGTTCAAACGTCACGTAGTAAACAGCAGTGACTGCTGATCGATGCTATATCGAGACTACGGTGAATGACACTCGATGTCACGTTGTGTCTACCGCTCAACGTCACGTCGAGTCTGTGGCAGAAACGTCTGTACATGAACGTCATCGCTATGAACGGGACTCTTATTATGACTACAGCTAAGACGTTGAACTTGTTCTGAAGGAACTAATAAACGTTTCAACCGTCTCGAAACTTTACGCCCAGGCTTTTAAAGAGACGAATCATCGGAAGACGAGGAGAAACTTCGTCTCTCCTGTCTTAAGGCAAGGACGTGCTTGCCGAGCAACGTCCGATACCTTTGAGGGAACGTCTGTTCGTTGGTTTACACTCCTCACTCCCTTAGGTCTTACGACATTCCTTCTCCATGGTGCAGGGGAGCCTGAAAGAGGTCTCGGACTAGGCAAGTGACAAGCACGAACAAACGAACCCTCCGCAACACAGAACATGTTTTTTGCACTTACTTCACTGATATCGTATTTTTCAATAATTTCACATTAAACATGAATAAAACTGATTTCTACCTGAAGCACGCAATTCTCCCTTACATCAAAAGGTTAGAATTGCGAAATGAGTCGTATAATGTAAGCACATTAGTACAAAATGAAACACACATGCAAAAATCAATAAACATATACATATATATCGAATAAAACGGAAATATGACAAATTCGAAGATAATTTGTATTTTTCCTAACCATACAAACCTTAGCTATTTACAAAGGGTATTACTTTTAACGCAGCTGAAATGACGAGCCAATAGTTTTTAACGAGGGTTAATTACCCCCGCGCTAGTTAGCGGGGGGTGGGGAAGGGTAGCTTGCTACCCCTCCCCCCTCCACACACCGGTGACTTGCTTCACTTCACTTAGAGGTAGGACTTGACTTGGGGGTCAGGGATGGCGGGCACATATGTGTAAATAGCTAAGGTTTGTATGGTTAGGAAAAATACAAATTATCTTCGAATTTGTCATTTGTTCCGTAACCGAAATACAAACCACGCTATTTACAAAGGGTGACTTACCCCTTAGGAAGGGTGGAAAGTCCCCAGCCTTACTGACTTCGGCTTGCCCGGGGGCTCGATCCCTCAGTGAGCAGCACTAGAGAGAGGGAGCCCCTGTACCTCACAGGTTCCTAGCATCGCTAGGAACGAGTGGCCTACATAAGTAGTGTGAGGAGGAGAGTGTGACTCGTCCTATGAAGTTGACCTTGAGACCTTCAGATAGGAATTCTAGGATAGGACGTTCCCCATACCACCTCGTCAGGGTATGGGAGACGCAACAGTATTAAGCTTAATACTAGGAGCACAAAGAAGCATGGGTTACCTGCAGAGGTCGAGGTCAGCTATGCGAGGACCAGGATGCTGCTTCCCCAAGAGAGGGGAGAATGAAGAAAGAAGTAAGGGTCAGACATACTCTTTCATTCACACAGACTAAGACCGGGTAACAACGCCCTCAACCTACTGCTACTTGTCCAAAAAGGAGCCTGAGGTTAGACCAGCTGTTGTGCAGCCACCACAGGGCCGATAGAGAACGTATCGAGGCTCCTGTGGGTTACGTCTTGCAGGTAGTGGGCTGTGAAGGTCGTTTGACGCTTCCAGACCCCAGCTTGAAGTACCTGCGTCACAGAGAAGTTTCTCTTGAAGGCCAGGGATGTAGCAATACCCCTGACATCGTGGGCCCGAGGGCGACGTGACGGAGGAGGGTCAGGATTCAGGGCATGGTGGATAACCCTTCGAATCCAAGCAGAGATGGTGTTCCTGGTGACCCTCCTCTTTGTCCTGCCTGTGCTCACAAACAAAGCTCGCACATGAGGACGGACTGCAGCCGTTCTCTTCAAGTAGTACCTCAGACACCTCACTGGGCATAGTAGCAGCTGGTCTGGGTCGTTTGTTACAGAACGGAGACTCGCGATCCTTAAAGAGTCGAACCGAGGATCCGGCACTCCAGGATTCTGAGTCTTGGCCACAAACTCAGGGACGAACCTGAACGTTACCTCCCCCCATCCCCTTGAATGGGCGATGTCGTACGAGAGACCATGAAGTTCACTAACTCGCTTGGCCGAGGCCAAGGCGAGTAGGAAAGCCGTCTTCCAAGACAGGTGGCGATCGGAGGCCTGGCGTAATGGCTCGAAGGGAGGTCTCTTGAGAGACCTGAGGACTCGAACCACGTTCCAAGGAGGGGGTCTCACTTCCGACTGGGGGCAGGTAAGCTCATAGCTACGTATGAGTAAAGAGAGTTCTAGCGATGAAGAAATATCCACGCCCTTCAATCTGAAGGCCAAGCTTAAGGCTGAGCGATAGCCTTTCACTGCCGAGACAGAAAGGCGCATTTCTTCTCGCAGATACACAAGGAAGTCCACTATTGCTGGAATAGTGGCATCGAGTGGAGAGATACCCCTTCCACGACACCAACCACAAAAGACTCTCCACTTCGCTTGGTAGACTCCCTCAGAGGACCTTCGCAGGTGCCGAGACATTCTCTCCGCAACCTGTTGCGAAAACCCTCTCTCCGCGAGGAGACGCTGGATAGTCTCCAGGCGTGAAGCCGAAGCGAGGCTACGGCCCTGTGAGGGACACCGGAGTGGGGTTGTCTGAGAAGCTCGTGTCGTAGAGGAAGCTCCCTTGGGAGTTCCGTCAGGAGTTGCAGAAGGTCCGGAAACCATTCCGCGTGATGCCATAGCGGAGCTACTAGAGTCATGGAACAGTTGACCGATAGTCTGGTCCTGTTGAGCACCCTTCTCATCAGACAGAATGGCGGGAAGGCGTACACGTCGATGTTGTCCCACCGTTGCTGGAAAGCATCTTGCCAGAGTGCCTTGGGGTCCGGGACTGGTGAGCAGTACAGGGGCAGCTTGAAGTTCAAGGCTGTCGGGAACAAGTCCACCGTCGGGGAACCCCACAAAGTCAGGACTTTGTTGGCTATCTGAGGATCCAAAGACCACTCGGTACTCACTATCTGCGAAGCCCTGCTCAGACTGTCGGCGAGCACATTCCTCTTGCCAGGAATGAAGCGAGCTGATAGTGTTATCGAGTGGGTTTCGGTCCACCTCAGAGTCTCTACTGCAAGATGGGATAGCTGTTGCGAAAAAGTGCCTCCCTGCTTGTTGATATAAGCCACTACCGTGGTGTTGTCGCTCATCACCACCACGGAGTGACCCGCCAGGAACCGTTGGAACTGTTGAAGGGCCAGAAAGACAGCCTTCAATTCTAGCAGGTTGATGTGTAGGCACTTTTCTGATTCTGACCAAAGGCCTGAGGCCCTCTGGTTCAGAACGTGCGCCCCCCACCCTTCTTTTGACGCGTCCGAAAACAGAGTCAATTCCGGGGGGAGGACGAGAAGACTCACTCCCTTTCGCAGGTTCTCGTCTGCCAGCCACCACCGCAAGTCCGTCTGTTCCAGAGACCCCATTGGGATCAGAATGTCCGGGGAATCGGATCCTTGATTCCACCGGGACTTGAGCCGCCATTGAAGGGATCTCATCCTGAGGCGGCTGTTTGGAACCAGACGGGCCAGGGAGGATAGGTGGCCTAAGAGACGCAACCACGATTGGGCGGGGAGTTCTTTTCGCCTGAGGAAAGGTTCCGCCACCCTCCTCAGCCTTGCTATCCGGTCGTCTGATGGAAAGGCTTTGTGGAGATTGGTGTCTATTAGCATGCCTAGATAAACCAGTCGTTGGGACGGCTGCAGAGAGGACTTCTCGAGGTTTACCACGATCCCCAGATCCTGGCAAAGATCTAGAAGCCTGTCTCGGTGTCGAAGAAGGGTCGACTCCGAGTCTGCTAGGATCAGCCAATCGTCTAGGTAACAAAGGAGACGAATGCCGTTCCTGTGCGCCCAAGTCGAAATCAGGGTGAACACTCTGGTGAACACCTGAGGAGCTGTGGAGAGACCGAAACACAGCACCTTGAACTGGTAGATCTTGTTGTCTAGGCAGAATCTCAGGTACTTCCTGGAAGACGGATGGATTGGGATCTGGAAGTACGCATCCTTTAGATCCAGTGTACACATGAAGTCTTGTGGTCTCACCGCAAGTCTGACCGTGTCTGCTGTCTCCATGCTGAACCGGGTTTGTTTGACAAACCTGTTCAGAGCCGAGAGATCGATGACGGGTCTCCAGCTTCCAGTAGCCTTCTTTACAAGAAAGAGTCGACTGAAGAAGCCTGGAGAGCAGTCCACGACCTCCTGGAGAGCACCCTTCTCGAACATGGTCTCGACTTCGGCCTGAAGGGCCAGCCCCTTTGCCGATCCCATGGCATAGGAGCTCAACGACACTGGATTCGCTGTCAGGGGAGGTTGAGATGACGTAAACGGGACGCGATAACCTTGGCCGATCACTGAGACCGTCCAAGCATCGGCCCCATGATGTTGCCACCTGCGGACGCAACGCTGAAGGCATCCCCCCACAGGTGGACACGCAGGGGGACTGCCACCCTTAGGGCTTGCGGCCGCGGCCGCCACCCCTAGAAGTCTTGCCTCCCCTGGAGGACTTACCGCCCCTCTTGACCTTGGCTGGAAAGGGCTGGGGCTTAGACACCACTTTCTTAGCTGCCGGTGCCTGTTTGGGAGCCTTACGAGGCTGTTGCTGCTGTTGTGGCGGGGCTGGAGGCTTATAGGGCAGAGTTGTAAGGGCCCTGTGGAGGAGGGAGTCCGTGCTGGATTTCCTCCACCTTTCAGCCGTTCGCTCCAAGTCTTGAGGCTCAAACAGGCTCTCCCCCAGGAGGGAGGCATGTCGGAGCCTACACACATCTACGGCGGGGACCTTCGGATGGAATCTCTCGGACACAGCATCGCGACGCTTCAACACCGAGTTGGCCCACAGGGTGGTAACCTGGTGCGCCAAAAACTCGATGGAGCGGGTGCCCGAGAGCAAGAAGGTCTCTAGGGCCTTCCTATTGGTCTCCTTGGACAAGTCCTCCGATCGCAATAGGATGCCCAGAGATCCTAACCAGAAGTCCAGCCACGAAGTGGCCTGCATGGCACACTTAGCGACCTTCTCGTGGTTAAGGATCTCTGCCGCCGAGAACGACACCTGCCGGGCAGAGAGTTTCTCCAAGGGAACTCCCTTCGCCAGCTCCTCCACAGAGTGATGGAGAGGAAGAGCGAGGTTGTGCTCACCCAGGATCTCGAAATACCTCCTCTGCTGAAGGCGAGGAGGAGGGATGAGTTTGTTCCCGGCAGTGGAACGACTGGAGGAGGCAAGAAGTGCGAGCTGAGCATTGGCCCTAGCTCTGGCACTCTTCAGCCCCCGAGACCAGGGCAGAGCTGCACTGGTCTTAGGGGCCTTCCGAACGTCAAACACTTCATCCAGAATCGTGTCTTTGCCTTCAAGGGGGGGGGATGACTGGATCCGTAAGACTGTTAAGTTGCCTTATCAGGCTTAGGACCTGCCAGAAGGTATGTTCGGACTCTTGCTGTTCTCCTCCCTGCGGGCTGGCAGCTAAGTCTCCTGCCCCAGGAATCTCTTCCTGGGGTGATACGTGGACATTCCCCTGGGTAGTCGTGGGTTCCTGACGAATCCTTGCAGAGGATTTAGGGATGGTCTTGGAATCCTTGGGTTCCCTCCTGGGAGGGATACAGGATCCCAACAACGAGGTTCGAGGGGCCCCTTCCTCATGAGACGATTCTCCTGCCTGAAGCGAAGTCTCCCCCCCTGGTGCCGAGGGGAAGACTACCGCCCCACTGGACTCACCTGAGGACGGAAAGGCCTCGTCCACGGGAGAAGGAGAGAGTACTCGTGCAGGAGAGGGGACCCTCGAGACCGACCTCTTGGGAACCAACTTCGCCCTGGGGGAAGTCACCACGAAGTCCACTCCTCTCTTTCTCTTCAGCGTAGGAGAGACAGCCGCTGGTTTGTTACCCTGGCCGGCGAGTGCTGGTTTCATAACCCTCACTAACGCCCGTGCCAGCGGACCAAACCAAGTCTGCTGCTCCAAGAACACAGAGTCCGAAATCCTCGCTAAGGTGAAAGGGATCGGGCGATCCTTTGGAGTGGACACGACGGTACCTGCCTGAAACGAAGGTGGGGAAGAATGCTGTACTGACCTGTCTTCGTCCTACAATACCAACCTGTGCTTGGATGGAGGTGATCCCGAGTGCCGTCTAGGAGCACGCGACCCTGCTGCTACCACCGGCTGTGGGATTCGCCGCGAACTATGGTCGCGCAAAGGCGAATGGTCGCGCGGGTGATCTCGCGGGCGCACAGGCGAGCGGTCGCGCGGGCGAGCGGTCGCGCGGGCGAGCGGTCGCGCGGTCGCGCGGGCGAGCGGTCGCGCGGGCGAGCGGTCGCGCGGGCGAGCGGTCGCGCGGGCGAGCGGTCGCGCGGGCGAGCGGTCGCGCGGTCGCGCGGGCGAGCGATCGCGCGGGCGCGCAGGCGAGCGATCGCGCGGGCGCGCAGGCGAGCGATCGCGCGGGCGCGCAGGCGAGCGATCGCGCGGGCGCGCAGGCGAGTGGGCGTGAGGGTGGGCAGGTAAATGAACACGTGTCCGAGGCGACGAACGCAAGCGATGGCGCGACGGCGAGGGATCGTGCTGCCGCGTAGGTGAAGAAGATCGCTGGCGATAATGACCGCGTGATGGTAAGCGATGGCGAGCAGCATGTGTAGGTGAATGATCGCGTGATAGGGTGCGATGGTGATCAGCATCCGCAAGAGGGCGATCGTTCAGGGTTGTGCGATGAGGAGCAGCATGCGTAAGCGGGCGATCGTGCAGGGTTGTGCGATGGCGAGCAGCATGTGTAGGTGAATGATCGCGTGATAGGGTGCGATGGTGATCAGCATCCGCAAGAGGGCGATCGTTCAGGGTTGTGCGATGAGGAGCAGCATGCGTAAGCGGGCGATCGTGCAGGGTTGTGCGATGGCGAGCAGCATGCGCAGGTGAATGATCGCGTGAAAGGGTGCGATGGTGATCAGCATCCGCAGGAGGGCGATCGTTCAGGGTTGTGCGATGAGGAGCAGCATGCGTAAGCGGGCGATCGTGCAGGGTTGTGCGATGGCGAGCAGCATGCGCAGGTGAATGATCGCGTGAAAGGGTGCGATGGTGATCAGCATCCGCAGGAGGGCGATCGTTCAGGGTTGTGCGATGAGGAGCAGCATGCGTAAGCGGGCGATCGTGCAGGGTTGTGCGATGGCGAGCAGCATGCGCAGGTGAATGATCGCGTGAAAGGGTGCGATGGTGATCAGCATCCGCAGGAGGGCGATCGTTCAGGGTTGTGCGATGAGGAGCAGCATGCGTAAGCGGGCGATCGTGCAGGGTTGTGCGATGGCGAGCAGCATGCGCAGGTGAATGATCGCGTGAAAGGGTGCGATGGTGATCAGCATCCGCAGGAGGGCGATCGTTCAGGGTAGTGGGATGAGGAGCAGCATGCGTAAGCGGGCGATCATGCAGGGTCGTGCGATGGCGAGCAGCATGTGTAGGTGATCGCTGGCGAGCTGGTGATCGCTGGCGAGTTGGTGATCGCTGGCGAGCTGGTGATCGCTGGCGAGCAGAAGGTCGACGCGTGTCCTGTGAGAGGACAGGTGGTGCGGCGCGTTCACGAGCAGGAACGGGAAGATCGCTGGCGCGTTGGCGAACATGGGTTTCTGACACACGCGCAGCACGATGTTGCGTAGCCACAGGACCAGGTGGATGGTGAGCATTGAGTTCAGCAGGAACTAAAGGGTGGTCAGAGACTGCAGGGCGATGGTCCTCAAATGAGCGCTGACGCTCGGAAGAGAGCTGACGAGCAGGAGAGCGCTGGCGAGGGGGGCGAACATCAGGAGAGAGCCGACGAGCAGGTGAGCGTCGGCGAGCAGGAGAGTCTTGGCGAGCAGGAGAGCGCTTGTGCGCTAGCCCTGCTCGCGTAAGGGAAGAATCCCTTAGCCCCGAAGGGACCGTTGCCCGTCGGGTGACGAGTTCTCCAGAAGGCGAAGATCCGGCAGGAGATGGTGAGCGGTCTGCAGAGAGGTTCAAGGAGGGCGGAGCAGTCGGTTGAGGCTGACGAGGAGAGTCCCCCCCGGAGGACGAAGACCCAAAAAGGCGTCTCTTAGTCCCCCTGTAAGGGGAAGGGAGGCCCTTGTGGCGTAGAGGGCGGTGAGCCTTACGGCGGAGGCGGCCTCGGGGGAGATCGTCGGGACCATCGGTCCTCCGAAGGAGAGTCTCCGTCAAAACACTTCCCTCAGAAGGAAGCTGGGCAGCAGTCGAGACCGAAGGACTCACTTCCCCCTTCGAAGGATGCACGGAAGGAGGAGGAGAGCCTAGAGCACCATCACCAGCAACAGCACCTGCGTCGGAAGGCCCAGCCACGTCGGAGGCCTCTGTCACCACGACGTCGACAATAGACAGAGGGTCTACCTCCGCTACCACCGGCGACTGTTTAACAGCGGCCCCCAACGAGACAAGGTCAATAAGAGCGACCCTGGAGGGCAAGCCCTTAAGCCCCAGGGACGACCAAATCTGTAAAAGATCATCACTGGATAAGGCATTATTATCAATAACCTCCCCCGGAGGAGGAGGGGGAACCGCCTCGCTATGGGAGGCGACGCCCTCTCCCCCCACCGAAGGTAGGGAAACAGAACAAGGGCCTGCGCTCCCACTCGGACGACTCTCCTTAGGAGGCGGACGAGGGGGAGCTTCGGAGGAGGTTTGGGCGGCGGAAGAAGAGTCCCGAGAACCTTCCTCCTTCAAGGCTAACCCCGGAGGAGAACGGTCTCTCTTGGACTTCTTCTTACGCCGACGGCCAAACCTCTCCCACTGGGAGGCAGACCACTCCCTGCACTCACGGCACATGTTATCCTGGTCGCACCGTCGGCCCCGACATTGAGGGCAGAGGGTGTGAGGATCCGTAATCACGTCCGACATGAAAGTCCCACAAGGACAGCCGGCAACTCCAGGGCATGTACGCATATTAAATAAAAGAAAATAACTGAAGGTCAACTTCCAACCAATCACACAAGCTGAAAAGAAAAGGCAGAAAATTAAAGGCTGTCACGAAGGCGATGAACAGACACGTCTGATCACCGCCGAGCCAAAAGTGAAGTGAAGCAAGTCACCGGTGTGTGGAGGGGGGAGGGGTAGCAAGCTACCCTTCCCCACCCCCCCGCTAACTAGCGCGGGGGTAATTAACCCTCGTTAAAAACTATTGGCTCGTCATTTCAGCTGCGCTAAAAGTAATACCCTTTGTAAATAGCGTGGTTTGTATTTCGGTTACGGAACAAATATAAAGTTAAAAAGATCAGTGACTGGGGAGGAGACTAAACACTAGTTCACTAAGGACTACGTTTTCAATCTCTCACCGTACAGTGCCTTGGGACGAGAATAAAAACTAAAAAGTTTTATCCTCTCTCCCCGTACAGAGACTTGGGACGAGAGTAAAAAAAAAAAAACTGAATCGAGAACGTTACTCGCTCCCAAACTCCTTGTACAGAGACTTGGGACGAGAATAAAGATCGAATCGTTCTCTCTCTCTCTCTCTCTCTTGTCACTCACAAGAGTATGGCCCACTCACCCTTCGTCAATAACAGGTTATTTGACTAAAGGGAAAAACTGAAAGGACTAAGAAATTGAAAATTAACAAGTTCCTTTAAATTAGTATCTAAAACACTTCAGTTTGAAAGAAGAATGAACAAAACGTCAAAATCGATTTACTCTTTCTGCAAAGTGAAACCGTGATTCTCTCTTTCTCTATCGTAACGATAGAGCGCAAACTGCGTAGCATAAATAAACCAAACGTTAGTTCATCTTTGAAAAAACAGCACGAAGACTATTCAAAGAATATATTTCTTAAAATATTTTCTAAAAAAATATTCATTTCATCACTCTTACAGAGCAACTGTTTTAAACTAAACAAAAATAAAAGTTGAATGGGCTCAACGTTGTTTAACTTCGTTTTCCAAGTTAGGACCGCCTACAGAATAGGTAAAGGCCGCATATAAACAAAAACATAAAATTTATCTTGATGTTTAGTATAAATGGAAAGCTAATCGAAGAGGCCTAATAAAGGCAGGTGAGATATAAAATATAAAATATATAGAGGTAAATCTATAAATATCAACAATAATTTATAAAGTGATAAAATAATTACTAAAAGCCTTTAACACACTTCCGTACACTGAGGGAAGGATCGGCCATCTTTTCTCTATGGAAAAACCAGAGATTAAAAAAAAAACAAGGGCAAAACACTTTTCCTCTCCTTTCAAAAGCATTTCTTTTGAAGATAGTATTGAATAATCCAACACGGCGAAAGCAACAAAACCAAAACCAAGTACTTCACCAATTCGGTCGAAAACTCGAGGTCATAAAGCGAGCGGAACCAACTTGTCGACAAGACCGACAGAGAAGAACTGGAGAAATTGACAAGTATATGCGGTATCTGGCCGATAGTCGGCGCTGGTGGTCACACCCGCAACCTTCACGGCGATCGCTCGCGAGTTTTTGGAATCTGTCGAGCCGTCGGAGACGTCAGCTATTATATATTCACCGGCTAAGTTTAATATTTAAAAACAAGAGATTAGCAGCAATAACAATGGTCAGACATGCATAAAAAAAAACTAGATAAAAGTTGGAAAAATATATGGCTCGTATAATTGACGTGAAATTAAAGTAATGCAATTACCTGTAATCTATAATATATCCCTCCAATAGTCTTTGCTACGACATGGCTCACTTCTCCCCTAAATAAACATTATCTCCTTGCTCCTCTATTCAGGCAATCAGTATTATGGATGTGCTGTGTACACCAACAATGTGGATTATTATTTCTTCGATATTCTTTATTTTCAGATGAGCAACAAAAACTAAACTGCATGGTAAACGGAGTGTTTTAACCCTTTTACCCCCAAAGGACGTACTGGTACGTTTCACAAAACCCATCCCTTTACCCCCATGGACGTACCGGTACGTCCTTGCAAAAAAAATGTTATAAAAATTTTTTTTTCATATTTTTGATAATTTTTTGAAAAATTCAGGCATTTTCCAAGAGAATGAGACCAACCTGACCTCTCTATGACAAAAATTAAGGCTGTTAGAGCAATTCAAAAATATATATATACTGAAAAATGTGCTGGGGAAAAAATAACCCCCTGGGGGTTAAGGGTTGAAAATTTCCAAAGAGCCTGGGGGTAAAAGTGTTAAATATAATCGATTACCAAAATATAGTATACTGTGTATGAAATTACACTAAATTCTTAAATGGATTGAACTCCCCTCCCGGTGATGTCTCAGTTACAATACTTTAATTTCTAGTGAAACTGGATTTCACTATAAGAAATGGACGAGTGCTCATTATTCTGACATTTTCCTCTGTATGATTAATGGTGGACTGGGATATAAAATCTTACGTACCAATACAAACGACTAAAACTTGAAAAGCAATTATTTCCCAAGTTTTTTATTTACTTTTGAGAGAATGATTATGGGTTACACCACATACAGTACATTGCTTGCCTTCGCTTTTAGCAGCTTTTTATTTTTTGTATGATGTGATCATCAGCTGGGTTTTTCAACTAATTAGGAGCTTCCAAATATTTATACTTATGTTTCTGGATGTTGTTTTATTACAGCCATTTTTTCCCATCCAGCTTAAGTTCCACCATGACTACCGTCGGAAGAAGACGTTTTCCGCAGAATATTAAATATATTTTG
Organism: Palaemon carinicauda; assembly: GCF_036898095.1. NCBI lineage: Eukaryota > Metazoa > Arthropoda > Malacostraca > Decapoda > Palaemonidae > Palaemon > Palaemon carinicauda. The sequence continues at coordinate 163,256 of NW_027170248.1, forward strand.
AAATTTAGTCCACTGTAATTTCTTCCATTTTGGTCATTGATTATGTTTAAAACATTCTCTGTTTCGTACAGTTATACCTTGACATCAAGCATTTTAACATATGAACATTTTGAGATACGAGCCAGCCTCCGAACAAACTTTTGCAGCCAGATACAAGCACGCTTCCAGACGCTAACACAAGATGGCCGAGCGTTCTAAGCCTGCATCACTCAACTTATTCAGTTCACAAGATTGTCAACATCTGCAAACATCTCCTGTGTTGTGTTTCCTTTATTTACGTCATTTTCACTGTATTTGTGAACATTCTTCATAAGTGACGAGTCCTAAGAAAGGGAGTGGCAACGTTGGCAGCGAGAATAAAAAGTCATGATGACGACGGAGACGAAGCAGGAGCATGGTGTTCACGTGAGTGAGTTGCCATGCCACTGCAAGCAAGGTACATCGATTATCGAAGAAAGTAAAAATGAATAAAAAGTTAAAAAAAAATCAAACTAAGTCCAGTTAATTTTAAGTTTAACTTATGCTGTGTAAGGAATATTATTAATAGGAATACCGTCCAACTCTCTCTCCTTCCCTTCCTCCCTCCTCCGCACACAACGCCGTTCACCGCTATCGTCTGTCTTGAAGGTAAGAACTCATAATAAAACCATATTTATTTGTATCACAGTAATCATTTATTATATTGTGTTTGTGTGTAGAATATGTATATACAGTATAACAATTAAAAAGATGTTTTTCCCTATGTTATTATCCATGATTTGGGTGTTCTTAGGGGGCCCGGAACAGATTAAATTGTCAGTTATTGCACATGGGAAAAATTGAATCAAGATACAGTACGAGCAAATTGACTTAAAAGAGCTCTGTCCAGGAATGAATTATATTAGTATCTCCAGGTATACTGTACAGTATATATCTATTGTTGCTCCATATGAATGTAAACCTTCTCCCGAAAATAATGCCCCACATGATTGGTGTACATAGTTCATCCATGTATAGCATGCCGAAATGGAGGAGTAGTGAGATTATACTGTAATATGTTTAAGCAAAGCGAGCGATGTCGGAGTAAAAACTATCTGAGGAATGTAATATAAATTATAGGAAATTACCTAGGATAGTTTAATAGTGACCCACATGGATGCCACTTGCCAGAGCAGTGACGACGTTCATTTGCGAGCAAAGCGGGCCCCGGATGAGTAAAAACCTTTTGAGGGACATGATGTAAACAATAGATAATTATGGTGCTTTAATTACACCCCACTTATACAATCCATATATCGCTCGCTTACGACAAGGTCATAACTCAAAAAAATTTGTTTTTGAGTTACCTATATAGACAAATTCATCTTCAAATGCTGATTTTTTTTGGCAAAAGTTTCATAAGTGTAGCTAAAAAATTGATCGCTAGAGGCGCTAAATGTCCTAACGACATAACATGAGAGTGTTTTAATTGATTAAAATGGCTCTCATGAAAAATAGCTATTTTTGAGTTATGACGACGTTGTCGCGAACGAGCGATATATTTCTAACTGGTTATCTTGCGTTATTATGCATTACTGACCATTACCATTGCTGCAATTCACTCAACGGGATTTCCCCATAAAAAATCCCTGCTTACCACTGGGGTCTCGCATAATTATTCTTATATGGGGGTGGGTTTAAATGCTTAAAAGCCACTCGTGAATGGTAGAAGCAAGGGACAGTGACATTGCCCTAGAGACTGACCACATACAGGTATACACATGAACAGCGACCAAGACCCCTCTCCACACAAGCTAGGACCAATGAGGGCCAGGTAATGGCTGCTGATGACTCAGCAGATAGACCTATAGGCTCCCCCAAAATCCCCCTCCTTAGCTCACAGGCATGGTGAGGTTGCAGCGACTAAAGAAACTAACGAACCTGAGCGGAACTCAAACCCCAGTCTGGCGATCGTCAGTTAGGGATGTTACCACATCGGCCACCACAAACTCATGAAGAGTTGGTTTGCCACAATATCCATGGTCAGAAATGGATAAAACACAAGATAGCGATTAGGAAAAATATATGGTTCATATATTTGGATAGAAATTCAAGTAACATATATTTACCAACACTAGTGAACGGTGCAATTGTATACATATAGTCGGATCTCCTTACTCTGCTTATATGCATTGCCAGTAACTGTAATTTTGTAGAAAGGGGTCTATAATTGGTTTCATTGTAGTGTACCATGTACTACAATACAAAATTACCAATACTACAACATAGACTACTATTAGTGTAGGCTACTAGAACACTGGTAGCCTGCAAACATGGAATTCAATAACTCTGTTGTGATGGATACTTTTAAAAGCTCAATACCATATAGTTTGGTAAATTAATTAATCGAGAATCCTCAATTTACAGATCGACGTTAAAATTTGATAGAAATATCAGCCTGGACGGCTGGAGAGAAAAGCTATCCACCCATTTTGGGTGGCCAAAACTTTTAACCTTACATAATAAAAACCTAAATTATATTTACCAGGTCCAAATATTTCAAATCATCTTCATGTACTTTAGCAATAATATAATTGCTCACAATTCACTGATAAACAATAACTATCAACAAGAGAAAATTTTTTTTTTTTCCATTTTTGAGTCTCGAAGTTGAACTCGAAGGCGAAGTGCAACTTTCTTATGAATGAATAGTAAGAGGAAACATTTTGTTTGGCGATCTGTGATTGGCCCAAGGAGTTTCCGGCGTCCAATGGGAATTCAGGTTACATAACTACATTTTGTTTGGCGATCTGTGATTGGTCAAGGGAGTTTTCCGATGTCCAATGGGAATTCAGGTTACATAACTACATTTGTTGACACTTGACAGATAGTGGCCCAGTGTAAATGATTAGTGCAAAGTGTCTACTTGATATTTTCAAGTTTCTGCCTATTATCCTCATTTCCGGTAAGTATAATAATATTCAGAGTTGATTACCTTGTCATTAATGCAATAGGATATAGGGAATGCTTCTTGTTAGCTCAAAACACTGATATTTTACGAGAAATTATCACAATGTACTTTACATGGAGACACTTCAAGGATCATGTACTTATGTACCAATTTTATTGTCTTTCCTGTCAGCTGATCTCACCTTCCCTCTCTCCAGATTATGAGTACTTATTTGTACTTAGCAAGAACTGGAATTGGGAATATGTAATGCATATGCCACAATGTACTAAGTTTTCATGTTGACACTTCCCTAAGGATCATATACAGATGGACCAAATTACTACCAATTTTGTTGTTTTTTCCGATCAGCTGATCTCACTTTCCTTCTCTCCAGATTATGATTACTTATTCATACATAACACAAACTGAAAATATGATTTTGTAATGCAAATATCATCTGAATATCTATATAAACCATTAATAGAAAAAATAACGCATATAAACTATTATAAAGCTCTATCATCAATATTTACTAATTAATATTTGCCACTTTTAGACTAGCTAAGCTACATATGCCGTTCATTCTTATGATTATAATTCCTATATTCCTTCAAGAATATATTATGTAACAGATTTTGTATGCATTGAAGCTCTTATTATTCTTAACTAGTATACGCGACCTGTCAAACATGACTAAATATTCAGATAGATATGTACGCACACACACCATCTTCTCACACACACACATATATATATATATATATATATATATATATATATATATATATGTATATATATATATATATATATATATATATATATATATATATATATATATAAGCCATATATTATACCCCTCCTAATATCTGGATTCTCTCCATACCTCGGGATCAGAGACCCAAGGGGGAATCAACTCAAAGATAATAGCTGTTGTTAAGACAATGGAACCTCAGTTTTTTGGGCCCGAGTTTGATTCCCCGGTCGATCAGAAGCTATTGTCTTTGAGTTGATTCCCCCTTGGGTCTCTGATCCTGAGGTATAGAGAGAGTCCATAAACTACGAGTATAATGTATGGCATATATGAATATGAAAAACGGATCTTAATGTGCAATATATATATATATATATATATATATATATATATATATATATATATATATATATATATATATATATATATATATATATTGTGTGTGCGTAAGTACATATGTAAATGAATTTATGAGTGAAGGAAATATACTGTGCATTAATGTTTATTTGTTCTTATATATAATTCAGTAAACCATATTTATTACAGGTTCAGACCGTGCAGCACCCTCACCGACTACAGTCGTACTGGCGTGTGTATATCTCCCATGTAGGCCTAGTCCACAAAGAAGTATTAAGGTAAAGTAAATGCTGAACTGAAATGATTTAATATTGTTTTCAAAATATTATTTTTATGAAGCATATATTTTTAGAAAGTATAAAAAAGATAAACTTAAACAGTATACAATACTTGTTTCAAAGTTTGCTGTTAGGCGTTATAAATTATCGCATAAAAAAGACAAAGAAACGCAATAGGCCTACACTTGTTTTAAAGTCTGTTATTAGGAATTGAAAATGATCACTGAATATGTAAAGTAGCCTATCATCATCCAAGCGTTATGGTCCAGTAGGTTTTCTTCTCCTTCCTAACCTCACCTGCTCTAGAAGAAATATTCTTTCTTAACCCCATGGAAATTGCAAAAGATACCCCTAGCAAGTAGGCTTTCACTCCCTGATCATGACAATGGCGAGGTTATGTAACCCAAATCCATTTAGTTGAGTGATTACAGTTCGTAAAACCAGTTAGTTGACGTACGAGCAAGTGGCCTAGCCAATGGTTCTAAGTAGTCATATTCAAATAATAAACTAACTTAAAGAATTTGCAAAATAATATTTCACTTGAATCAAAAATCTCTGAAAGGTTAGGTTTCCTCGTCGGCTCGACAAAACGTTGGGTTTGTTCGTCAGCTCGTTTAAATGTCAGGTGTGCTCGCCAGCTCGCCAAAACGTTACGTTTGCTCGTCAGCTTGACGAAACTTTAGGTTTGCTCGTCAGCTTGTCAAAACGTTAGGTATGCTCGCCAGCTCGCCGAAACGTTACGTTTACTTGTCAGCTTGACGAAACTTTAGGTTTGCTCGTCAGCTTGTCAATACGTTAGGTATGCTCGTCAGCTCGTTGAAACGTTAGGTTTGTTCGTCAGCTTGACGAAACTTTAGGTTTGCTCGTCAGCTTGTAAATACGTTAGGTATGCTCGTCAGCTCGTCGAAACGTTAGGTTTGTTCGTCAGCTTGACGAAACTTTAGGTTTGCTCGTCAGCTTGTCAATACGTTAGGTATGCTCGTCAGCTCGTCGAAACGTTAGGTTTGTTCGTCAGCTTGACGAAACTTTAGGTTTGCTCGTCAGCTTGTCAAAACGTTAGGTATGCTCACCAGCTCGCCGAAACATTACGTTTGCTCATCAGCTTGACGAAACTTTAGGTTTGCTCGTCAGCTTGTCAAAACGTTAGGTATGCTCGCCAGCTCGCCGAAACGTTACGTTTACTTGTCAGCTTGACGAAACTTTAGGTTTGCTCGTCAGCTTGTCAATACGTTAGGTATGCTCGTCAGCTCGTCGAAACGTTAGGTTTGTTCGTCAGCTTGACGAAACTTTAGGTTTGCTCGTCAGCTTGTCAATACGTTAGGTATGCTCGTCAGCTCGTCGAAACGTTAGGTTTGATCGTCAGCTTGACGAAACTTTAGGTTTGCTCGTCAGCTTGTCAAAACGTTAGGTATGCTCACCAGCTCGCCGAAACATTACGTTTGCTCATCAGCTTGACGAAACTTTAGGTTTGCTCGTCAGCTTGTCAAAACGTTAGGTATGCTCGCCAGCTCGCCGAAACATTACGTTTGCTCATCAGCTAGACGAAACTTTCGGTTTGCTCGTCAGCTTGTCAAAACGTTAGGTATGCTCGCCAGCTCGCCGAAACGTTACATTTGCTCGTCAACTTGACGAAACGTTAGGTTTGCTCGTCAGCTCATCGAAACGCTAGGTTTGTTCATCAGCAGAGTTTCGTCCTGATTGTTTTCAGTAAATAAATTGCCAAGTTCATTATAGCTGTTGCATATACCGTCAGACCCATCAGCAAATGATAAAAACATTTATTATATAGGATGAACCAGATTGGATCGGTGAAACATTCTAAATTCATATTTGTTTCTCTTACGTTCAAAATTTTTGTTGCTCATGACTGGTTCAGTAAATAAGAAATAGAGATAGGTGCTTTTAGTTGTTAAGGAGACGGTTGTCTTTTGTCGACGTAGTATTTGATTCTGCTAATTATATCATTGTTGAGATTTAAACCGACGAGGTCTTCGTCAGTATTTCGTTATGTTTATTAATATTTTTTGTCATCAGTATTTCGTTGTTTATCCATATTTTTTGTCTCCAGTATTTCATTGTTTATCAGTATTTTTTGTCAACAGTATTTCGTTGTTTATCCATATTTTTTGTCTCCAGTATTTCATTGTTTATCAATATTTTTTGTCGTCGGTATTTCGTTGTTTATCAATAGTTTTTGTCCCTAGTATTTTGTTTTTATCTATTTTTTTGCCGTCAGTATTTCCTTATGTGTATCAATATTTTTTTGTTGTCAGAATTTCTGTATGTTTATCAATATTTTTGTTGTCAATATTTTGTTATGTTTATCAATATTTTTTGTCGTTAGTATTTCGTTATGTTTATCAATTTTTTTTGTTGACAATATTTTATGTTTATCGATAATTATTGTCATGAGTATTTCGTTGTTTATCAATATTTGTTTGTCGTCAGTATTTCGTTTATCAATATTTTTGTCGTCAATGTTTCGTTGTTTATTAATTTTTTTTGTCATAAATATTTTGTTATGTTTATCAATATTTTTGGTCGTCAATATTTCGTTCTTTATCAATATTTTTTGTCGTAAATATTTCGTTATTTTTATTAATATTTTTTATCGTCGGTATTTCGTTATGTTTATCAATATTTTTTGTCAGCAGTATTTTGGTAAGTTTATCAATATTTTTTATTGTCAACATTTCATTGTTTATCAATATTTTTTGTCGTCAGTATTTCGTTATGTTTATCAATATTTTTTGTTGTCAATATTCTATTACAGTATGTATATCAACATTCTTTGTCGTCAGTATTTCGTTATGTCAATACTTTATTTTGGAGGAAGCTTTCAGTGTGACACAATCAAAATGTGAAGTGCTAAATATCGAGCAAAACACTGACCGTTTAGTGGACGCTTTGGAATTGCATTGAATTACACGCACACGACATACGTACTAACAAGACCCGAAGAAGACACTCGGGACTTGGATAAGATAACATTTTTAGCTGTAGTTGTGAGATGCTTTAGCATTTTGGAGATGGCTCATCCATGGTCCGTAAAATACAGAGTACTTCACGAATTTAAATCGGCCCAGCTCTGTAAGGGCTCGGCCAGACCAAGCGCGGCTAGGGGCGAGGTTAGCGGCAAGAGGTTATGGCGGCAAATTGAAACCTTAGGTATCTTATGTAGGTGGCCAGATAGGAGGCGCGAGGCTTTCCGCGCCTCCTATCTGGCCACCTTCATAAGATGCCTAAGGTTTCAATTTGCCGCCATAATCTCTTGCCGCTAACCTCTTGCCGCTAGCCGCGCTTGGTCTGGCCGGGCCCTAAGAGTTGAGCACGACTCATTTGGCGGGATAATATTCTGTTTTAAATAATAATGCGAGCTTCACTCCTGGTTCCATTTAAGCGAATGTTTCCAACTTGACTGCAGACGACATGATAGTTCAAAAGTAATGAAAAAATATAGATACTTCACTTCATATTGTATATTACATTATATGCAGGTTTGATATTTTGTCTTGGTGGAAATGGGTTGATTTGAATTTTAAGTAGTCTGTACATATACCTGAATTATAATGGAATGTGTACATTAGAGTTGAAGTTACCTAAATGATTTGGTAGTCTATATACTGTATATATATATATATATATATATATATATATATATATATATATATATATATATATATATATATATATATATATATTGTTGCACAGTATTTTATATATGGTTGTTATAATGCTTGTATTTATATATATATATATATATATATATATATATATATATATATATATATATATATTGCACAGTATTTTATATATGGTTGTTATAATGCTTGTATATATATATATATATATATATATATATATATATATATATATATATATATATATATATATATAATGTAACAAATATTTTATATATGTGTGTTATTATGTTTATACGTGTTATAACACCAAATAGTTCTGGGTTGAAGAGGTTCAATAAATAAATATACTGTATATATATATATATATATATATATATATATATATATATATATATATATATATATATATATATATATATAATATCTTAAGGCTTCGCTTCTCAGTGAGGGTGATATCTTTAATTGGCTTTTTATCAGTAACGAAACTAACTATGCTCTGAGGCCAGAGATAATGTGATTTACCAAAGGGGTTCGGAGTAGCCAGGGATAAAGAGTGAGACAAATCAAGTGTCTTCAACCAACAAAATCACCTCTAGACAGTGGTATAGTTTGGATTTTCTTGTCAGGAAAATTATTGTTTATTTTCGTTGATTTTCCGCGCGTTCTGTTGTCCTCCATTATTATTATTATTATTATTATTATTATTATTATTATTATTATTATTATTATTATTATTGTTTTTATTAATATTACTATCATTATTATTATTGTTATTATTATTATTATTATTATTATTATTATTATTATTATTATTGTTATTGTTATTATATTATCATCATCATCATCATCATTATTATTATTATCATTATTATTGTTATCAATTATTATTTATTTATTATTATTATTATTATTATTATTATTATTATTATTATTATTATTATTATTTGCTGAGCTACAACCCTAGTTAAAAAGCAGGATGCTATAAGCCCAGGGGTCCCAACAGGGGAACTAGCTATGATAGAATTTCAAAATGTCCAATTAAACTCATTCACATTAGTAATATATATCATAATATATATTATTTAATATTAGAAACTTGAATACAATTCGAAAATTTGGGATTTTCTATCTCGTATGCTTTCATATATGGTATTCTAAGATAATTTAGCCATCGACCGTATTATTTTTTTTTTTTTTTATGAATTTGTTCTATAAGAAAAAGTAGTTTTTTCCTAGGTTACATTGCTCTGTAATACACTACAATAATAACAATTTCCTCACGTACAGACCACGCACAGAATTATAAGTGTTTAAGCTACGCTTAAAATCCCATTTTCTCTCATTTCACATTATAGAAAATGTATATATTAAAGCTATAACTACGTTAATTACTAAAATAACTACGTTGCACATTCTATGAGAAAGATAGAGTCTATTCAGTTAATATGATCGCTAAGGAGATATGTTATGGATGATTAATTCTGCCAGTAACTCTGTATTATAGTAATAACCTGTTTCAATGTATATTCCAGTTTTATTGGGTATTTTTCCACGCTTTGAATTTTTTTGCAACGATTTAATTTTGTTATTTTTATTTTGTACTACTACTACTACTACTACTACTACTACTACTACTACTACTACTACTACTACTAATAATAATAATAATAATAATAATAATAATAATAATAATAATAATAGTAATAATGATAACTATTAAGATTATAGGAAATATTTTGCCTTATTTTTATACATCGAAATTTTATTCACATTAACTTTGCTGACAATGGTAGACGATAGATTTTTATTTATAAAAAAAAATAAAACACCCGTGTTTTACTTCTCTTATTAAAGGATATATCAATGAAAATAATTTTATTCCATCTTCTAAGTTGGAAGGAGGTTATGTTTTAACCCCCTGTTTGTGTGTTTGTTTGTGAACAGCTTCCTGGCCACAATGTTAATCGTAGAGTAATGAAACTTGAAGGGATGAACTATTATGCAAAAAGCTGGAAATTATTAAATTTTGGGAGGTCAAGGTCAAAGTTGAAGGTCACGGTCAAGCAAAATGTGCAATTCACGTAATCAGCCGTAAGTTTGGACATCGTTGTCACAGAGACTTCAAACTTGGTTCATATTTGAGTGTAAGAAAATTCACGCCAATTAATACATGTTAAGGTCAAAGGTCAAGGTCACGGTCGAGCAAAATGTCCAATTCACGTAATCAGCTATAAGTTTGGACATCATTGTCACAGAGACTTCAAACTTGGTTCATATTTGAGTGTAAGAAAATCCACGCCAATTAATACATGTTAAGGTCAAAGGTCAAGGTCAAGGTCGAGCAAAATGTCCAATTCACGTAATCAGCCATAAGTTTGGACATCGTTGTCACAGAGACTTCAAACTTGGTTCATATTTGAGTGTATGAAAATCCACGCCAATTAATACATGTTAAGGTCAAAGGTCAAGGTCAAGGTCGAGCAAAATGTCCAATTCACGTAATCAGCCATAAGTTTGGACATCGTTGTCACAGAGACTTCAAACTTGGTTCATATTTGAGTGTATGAAAATCCACGCCAATTAATACATGTTAAGGTCAAAGGTCAAGGTCACGGTCGAGCAAAATGTCCAATTCACGTAATCAGCTATAAGTTTGGACATCATTGTCACAGAGACTTCAAACTTGGTTCATATTTGAGTGTAAGAAAATCCACGCCAATTAATACATGTTAAGGTCAAAGGTCAAGGTCAAGGTCGAGCAAAATGTCCAATTCACGTAATCAGCCATAAGTTTGGACATCGTTGTCACAGAGACTTCAAACTTGGTTCATATTTGAGTGTAAGAAAATCCACGCCAATTAATACATGTTAAGGTCAAAGGTCAAGGTCAAGGTCGAGCAAAATGTCCAATTCACGTAATCAGCCATAAGTTTGAACATCGTTGTCACAGAGACTTCAAACTTGGTTCATATTTGAGTGTATGAAAATCCACGCCAATTAATACATGTTAAGGTCAAAGGTCAAGGTCATGGTCAAGCAAAATGTCCAATTCACATTATCAGCCAATAGTTTGGACATCGTTGTCACAGAGACTTCAAACTTGGTTCATATTTGAGTGTAAGAAAATCCACGCCATTTAATACATGTTAAGGTCAAAGGTCAAGGTCAAGGTCGAGCAAAATGTCCAATTCACGTAATCAGCCATAAGTTTGGACATCGTTGTCACAGAGACTTCAAACTTGGTTCATATTTGAGTGTATGAAAATCCACGCCAATTAATACATGTTAAGGTCAGAGGTCAAGGTCAAGGTTGAGCAAAATGTACAATTCACGTAATCAGCCATAAGTTTTGGACATCGTTGTCACAGAGACTTCAAACTTGGTTCATATTTGAGTGAATGAAAATCCACGCCAATTAATACATGTTAAGGTCAAAGGTCAATGTGAAGGTCAAGCAAAATGTCCAATTCACGTAATCAGCCGTAAGTTTGGACATCGTTGTCACAGAGACTTCAAACTTGGTTCATATTTGAGTGTAAGAAAATTCACGCCAATTAATACATGTTAAGGTCAAAGGTCAAGGTCACGGTCGAGCAAAATGTCCAATTCACGTAATCAGCCATAAGTTTGGACATCGTTGTCACAGAGACTTCAAACTTGGTTCATATTTGAGTGTAAGAAAATCCATGCCAATTAATACATGTTAAGGTCAAAGGTCAAGGTCAAGGTCGAGCAAAATGTCCAATTCACGTAATCAGTCATAAGTTTGGACATCGTTGTCACAGAGACTTCAAACTTGGTTCATATTTGAGTGTATGAAAATCCACGCCAATTAATACATGTTAAGGTCAAAGGTCAAGGTCATGGTCAAGCAAAATGTCCAATTCACATAATCAGCCAATAGTTTGGACATTGTTGTCACAGAGACTTCAAACTTGGTTCATATTTGAGTGTAAGAAAATCCACGCCATTTAATACATGTTAAGGTCAAAGGTCAAGGTCGAGCAAAATGTCCAATTCACGTAATCAGCCATAAGTTTGGACATCGTTGTCACAGAGACTTCAAACTTGGTTCATATTTGAGTGTATGAAAATCCACACCAATTAATATATGTTAAGGTCAGAGGTCAAGGTCAAGGTTGAGCAAAATGTCCAATTCACGTAATCAGCCATAAGTTTGTACATCGTTGTCACAGAGACTTCAAACTTGGTTCATATTTGAGTGTAAGAAAATCCACGCCATTTAATACATGTTAAGGTCAAAGGTCAAGGTCAAGGTCGAGCAAAATGTCCAATTCACGTAATCAGCCATAAGTTGGACATCGTTGTCACAGAGACTTCAAACTTGGTTCATATTTGAGTGTAAGAAAATTCACTCCTATTAATACATGTTAAGGTCAAAGGTCAAGGTCAAGGTCAAGCAAAGTGTCCAATTCACGTAATCAGCCATAAGTTTGGACATCGCTGTCACAGAGACTTCAAACTTGGTTCATATTTGAGTGTAAGAAAATCCACGCCATTTAATACATGTTAAGGTCAAAGGTCAAGGTCGAGCAAAATGTCCAATTCACGTAATCAGCCATAAGTTTGGACATCGTTGTCACAGAGACTTCAAACTTGGTTCATATTTGAGTGTATGAAAATCCACACCAATTAATATATGTTAAGGTCAGAGGTCAAGGTCAAGGTTGAGCAAAATGTCCAATTCACGTAATCAGCCATAAGTTTGTACATCGTTGTCACAGAGACTTCAAACTTGGTTCATATTTGAGTGTAAGAAAATCCACGCCATTTAATACATGTTAAGGTCAAAGGTCAAGGTCAAGGTCGAGCAAAATGTCCAATTCACGTAATCAGCCATAAGTTGGACATCGTTGTCACAGAGACTTCAAACTTGGTTCATATTTGAGTGTAAGAAAATTCACTCCTATTAATACATGTTAAGGTCAAAGGTCAAGGTCACGGTCAAGCAAAGTGTCCAATTCACGTAATCAGCCATAAGTTTGGACATCGCTGTCACAGAGACTTCAAACTTGGTTCATATTTGAGTATAAGAAAATTCACGCCAATTAATACATGTTAAGGTCAAAGGTCAAGGTCATGGTCAAGCAAAATGTCCAATTCACGTAATCAGCCTTAAGTTTGGACATTGTTGTCACAGAGACTTCAAACTTGGTTCATATTTGAGTGTAAGAAAATCCACGCCTATTAATACATGTTAAGGTCAAAGGTCAAGGTCATGGTCAAGCAAAATGTCCAATTCACGTAATCAGCCCCCCCCTCCCCCCCCCCCACCCCCCCCCCCCCCCCACCCCCCCCCCCCCCCCCCCCCCCCCCCCCCCCCCCCCCCCCCCCCCCCCCCCCCCCCCCACCCCCCCCCCCCCCCCCCCCCCCCCCCCCCCCCCCCCCCCCCCCCCCCCACCCCCCCCCCCCCCCCCCCCCCCCCCCCCCCCCCCCCCCCCCCCCCCCCCACCCCCCCCCCCCCCCCCCCCCCCCCCCCCTCCCCCCCCCCCCCCCCCCCCCCCCCCCCCCCCCCCCCCCCCCCCCCCCACCCCCCCCCCCCCCCCCCCCCCCCCCCCCCCCCCCCCCCCCCCCCCCCCCCCCCCCCCCCCCCCCCCCCCCCCCCCCCCCCCCCCCCCCCCCCCCACCCCCCCCCCCCCCCCCCCCCCCCCCCCCCCCCCCCCCCCCCCCCCCCCACCCCCCCCCCCCCCCCCCCCCCCCCCCCCCCCCCCCCCCCCCCCCCCCCCCCCCCCCCCCCCCACCCCCCCCCCCCCCCCCCCCCCCCCCCCCCCCCCACCCCCCCCCCCCCCCCCCCCCCCCCCCCCCCCCCCCCCCCCCCCCACCCCCCCCCCCCCCCCCACCCCCCCCCCCCACCCCCCCCCCCCCCCCCCCCCCCCCCCACCCCCCCCCCCCCCCCCCCCCCCCCCCCCCCCCCCCCCCCCCCCCCCCCCCACCCCCCCCCCCCACCCCCCCCCCCACCCCCCCCCCCCCCCCCCCCCCCCCCCCCCCCCCCCCCACCCCCCCCCCCCCCCCACCCCCCCCCCCCCCCCCCCCCCCCCCCCCCACCCCCCACCCCCCCCCCCCCCACCCCCCCCCCCCCCCCCCCCCCCCCCCACCCCCCCCCCCCCCCCCCCCCCCCCCCCCCCCCCACCCCCCCCCCCCCCCCCCCCCCCCCCCCCCCCCCCCCACCCCCCCCCCCCCCCCCCCCCCCCCCCCCCCCCCCCCCCCCCCCCCCCCCCCCCCCCCCCCCCCCCCCCCCCCCCCCCCCCCCCCCCCCCCCCCCCCCCCCCCCCACCCCCCCCCCCCCCCCCCCCCCCCCCCCCCCCCCCCCCCCCCCCCCCACCCCCCCCCCCCCCCCCCCCACCCCCCCCCCCCCCCCCCCCCCCCCCCCCCCCCCCCCCCCCCTTAAGTTTGGACATCGTTGTCACAGAGACTTCAAACTTGGTTCATATTTGAGTGTATGAAAATTCACGCCAATTAATACCTGTTAAGGTCAGAGGTCAAGGTCAAGGTCGAGCAAAATGTCCAATTCACGTAATCAGCTATAAGTTTGGACATCGTTGTCACAGAGACTTAAAACTTGGTTCATATTTGAGTGTATGAAAATCCACGCCTATTAATACATGTTAAGGTCAAAGGTCAAGGTCATGGTCGAGCAAAATGTGATATTCACGTAATCAGCTATAAGTTTGGACATCGTTGTCACTGAGACTTCAAACTTGGTTCATATATGAGTGTATGAAAACCCACGCCAATTAATACATGTTAAGGTCAAAGGTCAAGTTCAAAAGTGTATATGTGAAGGATCTAATTTGATGTTGTTACTGTTCTTGAAATGATTCACTTTGATTGTTTATTCTTCTCGTAGTTTATTTGTTTCTTTGTTTCCTTTCCTCACTGGGGTGTTTTTCCCTGTCGAAGCCCTTGGGCTTGTAGCATCTTGCTTTTCCAGCTAGGGTTATAGTCTAGCTTTTAATAATTATAATAATAATAATAAACTACTACTACTACTACTACTACTACTACTCATCATCATCATCATAATAATAACTGACCGCAATAGTTTGCCAAAATTGGTGATAGCAAGGTGTTATTCCAACTGATATCAAGGTAGAATGGAATAAAAGCAAAGATTAAAATTTCATTATTCATTTAGTTATGGTACATGTAAATTATGCTTCATTACAACGATAAGTTTAAGCTTAGAAGCTTTGCACTTATCTGTAATGCGATAGAGTGGCCGCAAACGTATTTTGCGGAGTGAGCCGTTAGGAACCGGGAACTGTAAGGTCTGTCTGAAGGTTTTCTATAGAGGCTTCTGTTACAATATTTTTTTTTTTCCTACAAAGTGGGTCTGTTAATCCCACATACAGCCCTCCTCTTTTATCCAGGCTTCGGACTGGCATGGTAAAATCACGTCGTCAGTACGTGAATAATATTTGCGGTAGGAAATATTACTGGCAAACGCTTGAGATTTAAAGTTACTAGTTGTCTTGTATGTTTTTACCTCTGCCAACGAAGTTTGTAGGAGGTTATGTTGTACGGCGGAAGTCTGCACTCTACTGAGTGCCCCTTTAGTTTTTATTATAATTTTCCTGTCAAATTCACTTTAGTCGCTGTAGAGCTTACGGGAGAAATGACCTAGCTAGTATAGTTTGAATTTTGTAAGGGAATGTATTGTGACCGCTGTTATGGAGACAACGTTATTAACTATGACGTCCTCAGTGGGTGGGGCTTATTTAGCCCGGAAGGTTTGCAGGGACTATACACTTGTTAAAAGGAGACAACGTGATTGGCTGTAACGTCATTAGTGGGCGGGGCTTATTTAGCCCGGAATGTTTGCAGGGACTATACACTTAAAAAAAAAAAAAAAAAAAAAAAAACATAAATTTGATTTGAAATTCTCCGTAAAAATATACTGTTCTCTATCTTCTACAGGTTGGTGACTGTAATATCACTCCTTGGCGTCAATATATCCGTTTTTGAAACGGTATATTCCTGGCAACATTTATTCCAGGATTTTGACCCTTTTTTACGGCAAAGTTTAAGAGCGTTTGTATAAATGCCTGCAATGCTCTGCATTTCATATTGCTATTTTAGATTTTTATTTTTCATTAAGATTAACTAAGTGGAAAAAAGGAGTTTCTTCTTTTGCATATCTCGAAAAACGAGGTGAACAGAATATATATGATTCTTACACGAGATATTTAATTTTTTTTTTCTTTTTTTTTTTAATCTTACACGAGATATTTAATGGACTTTTTTTTTTTTTTTTTTTTGACGAAATTGTACGAGGGTATGATATATTTCTGGCAAGTTTCATCATATCTTGTAGAACTGTTCGGGCGTTTTAAATTATTTCATTATATCACATTTTTTTCCCAAGAGATTACTATGACCTGAGTTATTCTTTACTCTAACCTTATTTTGTTTTCAACATCCTCTCTATCAGTAAGAAAATCTTTTAGATTGTCTAAAGTATAAATGGCTATGGTCAAGAACATAATTTTCATGTGTTTTAATTATTTCATTGTGATAAAAAAAAAATTCAAAGAGACTGCTCTGGACTGAGTTATTCTTTTTATTTTATAATTTTTTTCCAACATCACCTGTATCAATTTTTTTTTAGATTATCTAAAGTATAAAAAGTTAATTCACAATAGCTCCTGAAGTAGAAATCTCCAAGGTTGTAGTGGCCTGTTAATAACGTCCTTGCTTGGAGATCCCCAGACTAGGGTTCGAGTCCCGCTCAAACTCTGTTCCTTTTGGTCGTTGCACCCTCACCATCCTTATGAGTTAAAGATGGG